>NC_141067.1:11268613-11453613 GCF_041138505.1 Cibotium barometz | reverse complement strand
TTAAATAACGCTTTGAATAAAGTGAAATAGGGATTTGAATGAAAACCTATTGCCAGATGCAAGCCAAGAAGAATAATCAATTGAGCAAGAAAATATTTTTTAGTCGTGTAAAAAATTTCATCGAAGAAAAAAGTTGAATAGGCGAAAGAGACCTCTTTGCCACCACCTCTCTCTCTCTCTCTCTCTCTCTCTCTCTCTCTCACTCACACACACACACACACACACACACACACACACACACACATTCATTTATTTATTGTTCACCATGTATGTGTGCATGCACAAGCACGCGCAAATGTGGACACACATTTGCATGTGCACGAAGAAATTGACCTGAATGGCCTTGCACTCATAAGCTCATAATTTGAGTAAGGTGGAATCTTGTCACAAGTTGTAAAAAGCTAGAGTAGTGGGTTTAATTTTTGGAAATTAAGAAAGTTGGCCATAGAAGGGCGTAATATTATAGCTTTTGGAGAAAGAATATTCATATTGTGCTTTCATTATAAAGACCCCAATTTTATGTCATTTCATGCTCGATAAAAGTTTCTATTTCGCCCCCAAAAAAAAACAACAAATGAATAAGAGCAACTTATGTGATTTAAGACTAATTTACACTTCTGTGATTAATACCTTGCCTGTATTTAAAATATTAATATTTACACAAAAAAGTTAAAATCTTAGCAAGTAGCACCAATTTTCATACAAAACTGCCACTTTCAAAGGTTGCCATTTGGACTACAGGTTTTTGTCAGACACTGTATAAAAATGGCTTGCTGTAAGCCTCCATCTTGCAACTAACTCTTTAAGTGCTATAATGTGCCTTGAGCCCATTTCATTTTGTGTGTAATAATGTGCTTTTTGCTCATTTTGATTGTTTGACTGTCATCTGCTTTTTTGAAACCCATTACTTTAAGATAACTCACAAGTGCTAAGTGAGTGCTTAACCCATCCTCTTTTTAGTCACCTCATGACTGCTAGAGAGGCATGGAAAGGCCACACAAAAACACCGCCTTGCACTATTCTTTCTGTGCACGTTATATTTTTCTTTGTAAAAATTATTTCAAAAAAATTGTTTCATCAGCTCTCACCACTGCACCATGAGGCAGCACCATAGGCAGAGTCTGAATGGTCATCTTTTCTTGCTTTCAGTAAAATTTCACTAGCTGCCATAACCAAACACATACAAGGAAGCCATGTAAGCATATGAGAACTTTACATTAGAAGAAGCATATGCATGAACAAATGCTAAGAGAACATTCTTGCAACTTTTTGTACCTTCATATTTACTTTCCTTTAAGTTTGTAGTATGCATACATGCCTGATCCGAAGAATCCAAGCAGCTGCCCTGAAACATTTAACTTCGAAAACACGACAAGCGAAATTCACACAGAAGTCAGATTTTTTGGCAAGAAAACACTTACCAACAATGACCTGAATCTTCACTTCTTTATGCTCAACTGCCCCTGTAAATGAATTAAAGACTGTGTGTGTGTGTTTTTTGGGGGGGATGGGGTGGGGAGTGCATGGTTGGTATGGAAGGGTATAATTACCCAATTAAAAGTTAAACCACCAAACCACATCCACCCTAATACCACAGTCACCAAGTCCTGAAATTAAGAGACGAGTTGCTCCTTTTAAGCCAAAAATGACCTCTAGAAAAATTAAGCTGAATGAATTTTTCCATCAATATCAGTTACCATATAGCCATGGACATTGATCTATGCAAATGTATATGCCATGCAAAAAGGAAAAATCATCATGTATACCATGCAAAAACAAAAAAAGGTTTCATCCTATAATCAAACTGCCTCTAGACAACAATTTTACCTTGAGGTTGCCGCAGATAGTCTGCGTGAGTGGCGAATTAAGAGTCGTATTGAGGAAAATTGTATAGTTCAGAAAGAATGCTAGAATGCAGGAGGCCAGCACCACCAGCTGCACAACAAAGCATAGATATAACCCAAAAATAAATGATGGTGAATCTGCCATGATTGCATCAAGGATTATCTGGGGCTCAAAATTGATAACTGAAAGCACAAAGACTGCATTATCAATGCTGAGGATATTCTCTCTAATTTTTTGCCTTGTAGTGTTATGGATAACTTGCCTGAAATCCTGGTTGATATAGTTGAGAAAAATTTATTGCTTTGTGGAGCTCACCACTCAAAACTGCCCATATTGCTAATACAGGTCCACATATCATACCTGGCACAGTTCCACCATCAGCTCTGGAAAACACTTAAAACCATGAACGGGCAATGATTTGCTTCTTAAATCAAGTAATGCTAAATTTTCTTTTCCACCATTGAAGTTATGGCCTATGTAAACATAGGCTACCCTATGTATGTATGCATGCATGCCGTATGTATGTATACGGCATGTGGGCATACATGTATGTATATGGTATACATACATACATGCTGCATGAATGTATGTATGTATTTATGCATGCATGTATATAACATACAAACACACAAGGATTTCTATGGGCAAGCATTTATGTGTGCATGCACAAATGCATGTATGTATGTACGTACGTACGTACGTATATTTGTAAAGAAAATATTTCCTTCCAAACCATATACTTCTCCCTGTGCATCATAAGATTATCCTTCCTTAATAAGATGATGATGCATGCTTTAGCTGTTGGAAACAGGGTTGCAGGAATGCACACACACATACACAGTGGAGAAGCACAAAGTAGCACACAATGAGATGATAGATAGATAATGAATGTGTGCTGTACAAAGATGATAAATATACCCCACGATGGGTGTATACTAGCATGGACTACCAAATATGGCTACAAATGCTCCTTGGGAGTGATGATGTGAGCAAGGGGTGAGCGGGCACTAAAAGTACAAAAACGTGCCAAGCTCTTTGAACTATGAGAGGGAGCCCAGAATAAACCCCAAAGGAAAGTAAGTTCAAAGCTTTGCGAAAAGCTTTAAACTTCTCTCGTGAGAGAGCCTTTGTGAATAAATCTGCCATGTCCTCTTGTGTTGACGCATAAGCCAAGCTGATTTCCCTGCGGAGCATCTCTCCCTGACATAATGATAATGCACTTCAATGTACTGTGTGAGTATGAAAAATTGGATTCTTTGCAACTGCCATAGTGCTATGACTCTCAGTAAAGATGATAGTGGCTAAGGACTCGCCAATACCCAAATTGGCTGATTTACCTCCCTTGGGATAAAACAATCCAAGCTTAGTGCCCTTTAGGTAACAAAACACCCATTTAACAGACTGCCAATGCTTTGTGCCTGCCGCCCGGACTATGCATAAATCTACTCAATACTGAGATCCCATACTCAACGTTAAGCTTGGTGTTACATAAGAAGATAAGGCATTCAACAGCTTCTTGATATAAGCCAGCATCAAAAGGATCACCTGCATCTTCAAGACTAAGTCGCAAACCAAGTTCCAAAGGTATAGCAATAGGCTAATTGAACCACTTCAACAATGCCTCTATGTATTGTGTTTGTAGCATAACAATGCCATCATTACGCTGTCGAAACTCAATGCCCAAATAATAGTGCAAGGGACCAAGATCTGACATTTCAAAAGACCTCTGTAAATCAACTATAAAAGCTGAAATATGATCATCATCAGGGCCTGTGAGCAGCATGTCATCAATGTATAGCACGATGACAAAAAATTCATCGTTAGTCCTCTTAATGTAGAGGGTACAGTCAGTAGGATTGTCACAAAAACATTGTGTAACCTACTATGCATGTATCTCCTCATGGGAGCCTGCTTAAGACCATACAACTTTTTTCTATTTGCATACTTTTGATTTTTGACTTTTTTGAACAAAACCATGAGGTTGAGATACATGGACATCCTCATGCAAATCTCCATTCAAAAAAGTAGTTTTGATGTCCAATTGACGTACATTCTAGCCTTTATGTACTACTAATGTAATGATACTCCGCATGGTAGTCATACAACATGTGGGTGCAAAGGTCTCACCATAGTCAATGCCTTTTTCCTATGCATAACCCTTTGCAATAAGCCTTGCTTTGTATCGCTTGTAAACCCATTTCGTGCCAATGACCTTCTTACCATGAGGCAAATCAGACTACTCTCAAGTACCATTTCTGAGTAAAGCATCATATTCAGATTACATAACACTCATCCATTGTTCCGATTCCTTTGCTTCATCAAAGGAGACAGGTTCCTCTTCATTACATAAACTGACAATAAGAGCATGACCTGCGTTAACATGAGATGCGTGATGAGAACCTGCATGTTGTGACATGTGAGAGATTGATCGTATAGTAATCACAATCTTAGGCTAACTAAACTTCACTTAATGATGCTTAAGAGATAGACAAATAGTGTCAATGCAATGCAGCTATATTAGATGAATGGGTTACAATGAGATCTAAATAGATCTATGATGCTGTCCTAGATGAAGATCCTTCTCGGGAGAAGAGGGATAGGCTGAATGCTGATGATGAGGAATGTTCCTTGCTCCAATGTTGAGGTCCACCCTTCGATGTCGGCTTCCATCTATGTAGGAGGTAGGAATGATGAACTATGTGCTGAATATGCTGGCTAAACTGCTGATTTGCTTCTCCCTTGCTCCATGGATGAGAAACGCTGAGGAGAGAGGAGATCATGGACTGAATATACTGCGCTTCTATATATATGGTATGCTGCTGCTGGTCGGGCAGTTTACTGCTGTCGGCCAGCCTGTCTGATGCTCCATGACTGGCAAATATTCAATAAATGCTCTTTAATTGCTATCGGCTGTTGACCAGGCTGTCGGCTGGTTCCAACAGGACCCAACCTGATGCTAATAAATGCCCCTAATGCTTATGATGCCTCATGTACTGATGTTGGTGCTAAAACAGCCCCATATACATGCTTATGCTGATATATGCCTAAATAATACTTGATTAATGCTTAAATGTCCTGCTTAATGTTTATGGATGCTTGATGATGCCATGCCACTTGTACACCCGATGGGTGTGCACGTGACATGTATTTTGCTAGGCAAAGGAGTGGCTGATTTGCTGTCATATAGCGTTTGCACTAGCCATTTTGGCATACTTTTGACTCAATTTTCCTTCTTTTCTTATCAACTGCATCATCCACATTTGCCTCATCAATAGACTGATCTATGGACTGAAAAACATGTTGATTTTTAACCTATGTGGGCTGATTTTCAGCATTTCTTTGAGTACCCAAATGCTCTACATCAATGTATTCTACATTGAACAATGTAAAGAGAGTGTCGAATATGTCCTGCCAACATACATTTTGCTGTTTTTTACACGAAAGCAAGGACTGAATTGCATCTCTACTCACAAGAATCCGCTTGATAACAAGATGATAGAGACAGTAACCTTTACTTTCCAGCTATACCCCACAAAAATACATTTAACAACCTTATCGTTAAGCTTATTGCGAATTTGCTCTTGCACAAGTTCATAAGCAAGATAACCAAAAATGCATGAGTGAGTCACAGGGGCTTTCTACCATTCCAGACATAATTGTATGCAAAGCCTTTGTAGGACACCTGTTCAAAACATATGTTGCACACATGATTGCTACTAGTCAGAAACCATGAGGTAACTCCTGACTTTTGACCATACAACGTGCCATCTTCATGAGAGACCTGTTTTTGCATTTAGCTATACCGTTTTGCTGAGGTGTATAGGGTACAGTACATTGGTGTTTTATCCCATGATCAACCACGTGTGCATGAAACCACTTAGACATATACTCCTCCCCTTGATCAGTACACAAGGTACTAATGTTATATGCAAAAACATTTTCAACCATATCAACAAAGTGCTTAAAGCATATAAAAACCTATGATTTCTGTTTCAATGGATATACCTAGGTATGTCTGGAATAATCATCAATGAATGACAAAATAGAGGTAGCTCCCAATAGATGGTGTCCTCATAGGACCACATACATCATTGTGTATAAGCTATAATATTTAGACATCTCTAATTGAACCATCTTTGGGAAATGATGCCTGCTGCATTTTTGCAAGAATATAGCCTCACAAACATTTTTGCAAGAATATAGCCTCACAAACATTTTTGATAGAAGCTTCAAGAAGTGGCAACTCAGACACCATGTCATGCTTATATAAACGTAGCAAACTACCAAAGTTCAAGAGACCAAAGCGTGCATGCCACAACTTAGCATCATCCATTGCCTTTGTGGCAGAAACTGTACATACAACATGCTTTTGTCTTGTATATACATCTGGCCTGTAATCAAAAGCAACAATTGTATTGCCATCACTGCGATCATGAACAATACATATGTCATCCACAAACTGAACCACTAAGCCAGCCTTAGTAATGGCAGAGACAAATAACAAGTTCTTCTTTATCCCTGGTACATATTATACATTTGAGAGCGTGGTTGTTCCACCATTTGCAGTAGTTGGAACAATTTTACTAACTCCTTTCACATGATATGAGAAGTTGTTTGCACATGTAACAATGTTACCTTGTGGAGCAGATTCAAGTGATAAAAATAAACTATGATGAGAAGTAATGTGCTTATCAGCACCGCTGTCAAAATACCAGAAATGTACATCTGTAACAACCATGCATACATCCCTATGCGAAGGGTCAAAACTACATTGCACAATGAAAGCCCAATCATCATGTGCAGAGTTTGCAAATTCGTTGCTTTCAACATTAGATGCAGATGCATCAACTACAGCCATATCTGAGTCTTTCTTTTTCTCCTTCTCCAACCGCTTCCTGCACTCATTAATGTAGTGACCAGCTTTCCTGCAATAGTTGCATTTGCTCTTTTTCTTTGGCTTGTCATCTTCCTTGTCTACAAGTTTGTTCGATGACTCTAATTTCGGCTTGTAACTACCCTCATAAAAAAATTTACCTCTGTCTCTTTGTTGACTGGTAACAAAAGCTTGATCTCTTGTACACATGACAGATCTGTTTTGCCTAGATTGCTCTTCTTGGAAGAGCACAAAAATCAACTCCTCAAACTTCAAGACATTTGGATTGCCTTTCATCATGAGTTTAATGGTAGAAGCAAGACTTTAATACGAGTCTAGCAATGCATTCAGCAGTAGGCACCAATGAACTGCTAGGATATACTTGGCCAACTGCTCCTTAAAATCCTTGATTTTCGTAAGAAAACTGTCTATGTAGTCTCCCTCATTCATATGCTCTAACTCTAATTGGTAGTCTTGCATGGTTGAATGTGAGGAATGATACTCCTCTTGATTGACAAAGCAAGCAACACATGTTCCTGCCCATCTCTTCCATCCCACTTTGCTTGTTCATGCATAGGAGGTATGCTATCCTATGATAATGTACCATGTGAAACTAAGTCCATGTGCAAATTGTGCCTTCTCCATCCTATTCATTAGAAGAACGAGGACGTTTCTCAGTTTCAACCACAACATTTCATAGCCCTTTGGCTACCAATACACGTAGCATCATATAGGACCATAACGGGTAGTTAGTTCCGTCAAGCTTATCCTTAGTGGGGATAACATCTGAAATGCATCACTGTCTACAATTTCTGATAATACTCAAGCAGGTAATCACACAATCTGTAAGTGCTAAGCAATCCTTTGATGCAACTAAGGTGGCTGCTAATAAGGCCACTAACAATGGAGACTTGCAAGGTGTATGAAAGAAATGCAGAGTAAAATGAAAATAAATTTTATTCGTAAGATGTAGAGATCGATGTCACTAAAGTGTAGCTCGTAGATAAGATCCAGTGCGGTGAGCAACTGATGATGCTTTCAAGTGCATTTGCACACCCGTCTATAGTAGAATTAATAATACTGCTCTAGAATCCAATGAGAAACAACGCAAGTCTAGTCCTTGAAGATGCCTACAGAGAACCGAAAATCGCGCGAACAACCCCCAAACATACCTGGAACGAAAATCTAACCGCAAAACTTTAGTACAAAGTACTCACACTTCAAGGTCCTCTTTCTTCTCCCCTAAAAGATCCTTGATTCAATTCAAGAAGACAGGCGACTCGGGTTGAAGGGTAGGCAGCAGTAGCAGGGACAAGGAACGTATGCTTTGATACTAATGTTGGAAACAGAGTTGCAAGAATGCGCGCACACATAGTGGAGAAACACAAAGGAGCACACAATGAGATGATAGATAATGAATGTGTGCTGTAAAAAGATGATAAGTATACCCCAAGATAGGTGTATACTAGCACGGGAAAAAACCTCGTAAAGAGAGAAAAAGTGCTAGCGTGTTCACACACATCACTACCAAATATGGCTACATTAGCCACTTCTAAATCTTTTCCCACGGACTATGTAATTCCCCTCATACATAGGCATTAAAAAAAAAAGCATTTTCATTTTTTCATTGTGGCAATAAGATCCTCTTGCATTGTATTTCCAAATTTAATTGAAACCATACCATTACACCACATAAGGCCAAAACTGTTGAGCCCGCTCGTCTTGCCTGTCAAAAAGTCAAATGCATAAACACTCTTTTCTTTTGGATGAATCAAATTAAGAGTGTTCTTGAACAAATACTCAATTGTAGCACAAAAATTCTCACCAAAATGAGAAATAGTACAGAGGTATATAGCAGTGGTCACGTTTGATAGAATGACGATCGAATACCCTTCTAAATTGAAGGAGAGGTCCCGAATACCGGCTACAAAGGCGCCCAAAACTATAATTCCTACACTGTTCATGAACTGTGATCAGCCAAGCTGCACAACCAAAATAAACAACTACTTCACAAACTCAGAGAAAGATGAAGCTAAAGAGAAGAGGGCTCATGAAATTTTCTTTTTAAAAATAAAAGAATTCTATTCTTGAAAATATATTTTGTGATTTACACTAGAAACTTGTCATTATTAAAACCATGGCTCAACTTGAGCAAACACGACATTTTGAAAGCAGTACTTTACCACCATGTGTACACAAGAGAACACTAATCCAAAAACCTCCCTATCCATGAAGCCTTCAAACCAATAGTTGTCAAAATTGGCCATGGCAAGGTCCCAACCTTGTTCTCATGTTTTGGCCAGGAAGAACCATTGCCGACCCTGTTAAGATGTTAGCATTCCAACTACCATGTCCTATGCCATCGAGATGTTTGCATTCCAGATACCCTTTCCAACGTTGACAATAACATTGGAAAGCATTTGTTTTAGCAAGTTGCGGAAGGCCACATTACAGTAAGCTTGGCCTCTTTCCTGGTTGTTAACAAAGAAACCGTGAACGTCCCTGTTAAGCGCAGCTGTGCCATTGCCATTATGTTGCACTCTCACTTGTGAGCAGTCATCAAACTTGATCATTCTCATAGCTGGGGTTCCCTGTGACATGGCACCCTATGATGTGACAGCATGACATGGCCATAAGCAGGATTCGGCTAATACATGCACAAGGTTACACCACGATGGGCAACAAAATGACAATGACAATGGCACAGATGCACTTAACCGTGGTACTCACAACACCTCTTCCGTGAGAGCTTGGATATTACATGTGAGACGTTTGCATTCCAACTTGCCAGCCTAGCCTTTCAAATGCCTTGACAAAAATGTTGGAAAGCGTTTGGTTAGCAAGTCGGAAAAGGCCATTCATTGGTATACCAGATCACATCAACCTTGGACCAATCTATGATTCAAATTCATGAAATTTATTCTAAGTATTCAAGGCTCTAGCTTACCTAATAAAACTTAAACACCATAATTATAAATTAAAAGTATGGTGTGATCTCAAGATAAAATTTGAGCTTTATCAATTAAAGAAATTATGGATGATAAGTATATAACCAATAAATGCTGTTTACAAGATCATCAAGGTTGCTAAAGCTAGAGCTAATATATTATTTTATGTTTCTTACTCTTAAATATTAATGCATTTAGATTCTCTAAATTTTGACAGTTTATGTTTTATGAAAATAATAAAAAATAAACCATTCTAAATATTATGTGATTATCCATTTACTCATAAATGGAGATAAATTAATGGTTAAGATTTTTTTAATATTTAAATAAATAAGGTAAAGTTAAAAATGTGTAATTGTATAGTGAAGTCTGCTTCCCAGGTCTCTTAGGAAGGAATACCTTCCTCTCCTCCTGGTGATAGGTGGTGCTATCGGGAGAGTGATGGAACCCCCTTCCACTGCCGCTTCGGTTCTTGCTCGGGCCACCGAGATTCCATCACTTCATATTTGCATAGCCTCTCTGGAGACAGTGCCACATGCCATATCTCTTCCTTGCCTCCAAGGAGCCCCTATTCTGTAGAGGGTGGAGTACTTTGGCCTCCTAGGCCAATGCTTCATATGTTGGCAGCTGGGACATCTCACTAAAGCTTGTCCTTGCCGTCACTCCAAGACCCCCCCCCCCCCCCCCCCCCCCCCCCCCCCCAAAAAAAAAAAAAACTCAGATCCTCTTTAGGGAGATGGGAGGGAAGCTGGCCTCCAGACAACAAAGCACCAGGATCTGGCCACGGCCGATACTGATACCATTGGCCCACGACGGAGCCGCTACTCGACTTCTAGAGCTAAGCGGCACCGCCGAGCGTGCCAGGCTAGCAGAGCACAGGAGGATACGGTTTCATCAGAGAACCGATTCGAGCATTTATCTCAGTAGCTATCTCAATATCCACCTGACAATGGTGCCCCCCCACACCCCAACCCCACGTGCCCCCCTCTCCCAGTTACTTCAAGGAACCCACCTCCAGCCCCTCTTGTTTGAAGGCCGTTACCTCACCGAGATTCCTCTTCAGGCTCCAGATCCCAGTGAGCCCCTCGGCCCAAGACTAGGGAACAAGAGGCAAGTGAAACTAAATATAAGCCATTAAAATGGATTGCACTATTCTCAATCTAACATGCAACGACTAGGTACATAATTTCCAATATTCAAGTTTAAATTCAGCTTGTCCAACACCCACTCTCGTTCTCTCTTTAGAGAGACATTCCAACCCAGAGGATACCCAAGATGTCTGACCATCTGTTCTCGTGAGATTATCTGGCCCGGCCAAAGAATAGAGTGCCAATCACAATGCTTCAGTGGTAGAAGCTGGGACTTAGCAAAATTAATTTTCAAGCCTGTTCTAGGACCATACAGATCCAGAGCATCCATAATTATTTTAACATCATCTTGAGTATTCCTTGGAAAGAAAAATGAGTCATCTGAATAAGCTTGGCTGGCAAAGTGATTTACATCCGAAATCTGTATGCCATGTAGCTTGTTCTCTGCAAGCAGTTTATCCATTAATAAGAGCATGGAATGAGTGGCTATTACATAGAGCAATGCATTGAGGGGGCAACCTTGTCGCACTGATTTGCCTAGAGACCAAATATCTGAAAGACCCTTGTGTGATATACATCGGGCAGTGCCTCCTTCATAGAGCCAGTAAATAATATTTCTCATCTTAGGCCCAAAGCCCATATTTTCCATGGCACTGGAAATAAACTGCCATTATACTGTATCAAATGCTTTTTTTATATCTATCTACATTATGAGTACATCTTGCTGAGTATATTTCACATATTCAATGCCAATGTAAGCATTGGCAATGTTATCCATTATTTGCTTTCTGGACACACAACCATATTGTGTAGGGTGTAGACCCTCATATAAGATGTTCTTCAAACGGTTAACGAATTTTAGCAACCAGTTTGTAAACCATAGGCATAAGAGTTATTGGTCTCCAATCCAACAGCTTTTCACAAAGATGCTTTTTGGGAAATAAACGAACCAATCCCTCTTTCTAGGAAGAAGGGAGTCCCCTCGAATGCCAACAATAATTAATCATAAAAAGTAGCTCATATTTCAGCATATTTCAGAAAGCCAGAGAAAATTCTACCGTGAGGCCATCCTAGGCTGGGATTTCATTGGGGACTCCAAAAAGGTCACTGAAGTAGCCATAAACTTCCCTTTGTAATTGCTACCTACTATTAATCCAACAATCATCCTGATTCTTTACTCTATGAATGCATTGCAAAATCCTTTAGACAAGCAACCTGTGTCTTTTAGAGGTTTTTGTTTCGACTTGATCTACCACTTTTGTAGCTTTCTTTCATCGTTTCTCTTAAGACAAATGCTTGCTTACATCAATACCTCTGGCTCTGAATGACCAACACTTCTTTGATGACTACATTCAGTGAGTTGTTGAGCCACGAGTTTTGCATCCTTCACTGTACCTCTTTCTTCTCCCAAGAACCATTTATCATAATAAAAAATAACAGCCTGCATGCGAGTGGCAAATTTACGCCAAGCCATGTCAATGTCAACAAACATATGTATCTTCAAGGGCTGCATTGCATGAGCCACCCAATCAACAAAAAAGTTGATGTTTTAGATAGCTATTGTTGATCAGCATTAGCCTCTTTCGTGGGAGTGGTACATCCATTGTTGACATGTCAAAATACAACATAATCCACAATGGGTAATGATCTAAAAGACACATCGAGTAGTCTATGGACATTTTGCATGTGAAAGTATCATATTGATTTGCATTCAACATGTACCATCTGTCCAGACGAGCCCAATAGTTAATAATAGCATTGTGATTTTGAGCGCGCGCGCACACACACACACACACACACAATCCCAATCATGCACATGCACACACACCCCTCTCTTGATATAAAAGACACACGTGACCACCCACCGTACACCACACACACACATGCACGCATGCACCTACGCATGAGATTGGTCACAGGTGGCAATCAACATTGTGAAGGACCCCCAACCACCCCCATCACCGCCACTTTTGTCTTTCCTTTGTTCCCTTTAGAAGGATGTAGAACTCACAATAAACATGCATAACATTGCAGCAATGTTTTAATAATTGTGAAGATTCCAGCTCCAATGGTAGTTTGGAACTCTCAACAAAAAGATACCTGGTGACGATATATTTGGAATACTTCTGCTTTACGAGCCAATATTCTAAAAACATTGTGAAAAACACTGTTGTCCTCCTAAGTGTTGTGTACATTGGCACATTGACTCCTCTGATTGATGCCATGCCAACAATCTGAAGCATAACAGAACATAAAGCAATTATTTTTTAGCATTAAGAACAATATAAAACAGGCCCACTGTGGGTGGGCTCTTGCCCCAAGTGATAATCTCACCTCATTCACTACCAAAAAGTCACGAGCTCAAACCCCAACATCTTTTATTTATTTATTTGTTTTGGAAAAAAGGCCCAATTTCAACCAATCGTACCATGTAAAATAAGTATGCCAACGAGAGAGGAGACATTTTCACAACTGTTCTGAATGGTACATGTCCCCTCAAAGAAAGCTCTGTCCTTGAATCCGTTCCAACGTTGATCACATTCCAAGAGGTCAATGTATATAGCAAGGCAATTGAGCAAACCATCTGCAAAAACAAAAGTATGACCATAGATTTAAACACATTTGCTCTCCTTCGCATAAAACTTGTTGTTCCTCAACACCTCAAGCACTTCTCTAACATGCATCAAATGTTCCATTTATTGAAAGTGAACAATAGAATTGAAATTTGTTTTTTTCAATTCTTGCTTTCAATCGTCCATTTTTTCACTTTTCAATCCTCACAGAATCTTCAATATATATATATATATATATATATATATATATATATATATATATATATATATAAACATGTATTTTCTCTTCAAAAGCTTTATATCTGGCTTTTGGCATGGCCACAAGATCCCCCACTACTTGAATTTACCACCAACAAAAAGCCTTGAATAGCTAAAGGCTCGGCAGTATCCTACATGTCAGTATAATCAGCTAACTGCAAGTCCATGTAGAACACTCTCTCTCTCTCTCTCATCACGTCACATCACCTGAGGGTGGAGACCAGGCAAGCAGTGGGCACTACTAGAGAGAACAAGATCTGTAAATTCTTTTTGCTAGAGGTCGAGACGGGGGAGCACTATCTTTTCAAATACCCAGTGTACTATGAGATACGAGGGAGGTTTCATTGCCTCTACACGGAGGGATTTGACTCCCTGCCGCGGGTCATTGACTTCCCAGACCAACCTTGGGCTCTATCTGATGGAGCTACGTCACCATAGATCAACTATGTAGAGAGGCACAGATGCAGACCCTAGATACCTCAGAGCCCGCCATCATGAGCTGCTTTCATCTGAGCAGGGATAGAGGCCCCCACCTGCAACCACGAGAGATCTCTAACCGAGGCGCCCCTACCCGATTGACCAGGCAGCGCGCATTAGCAGACCAGCTTCAAGAGGGCTGTACCAGCAGTCGACCAGCCTCAAGACAGTTGTACCAGCAGTCGGCCAGCTCTCAGATGTCCCAGAAGATAGAGCACTCTCTTCAAGTCGACCAGCCCTCTGCTCAAATAGGATGAGTCGACTAGCAGATTCCCACGCCTGGAAACAGTCGACCAGCACTTAGGGAGGCCCAGATCAGTCAACCAGCAGTTATGTGCTCCAAAACAGGCCAGCCAGCTCCACCATACACCTGGAACGCATGCGACCAGCCAAAACTCGACTTCTCCCCTCCAATAATAGAGCTTCCTCTGCCAAAAATATTAGTCGTGTGCTTTTTAGGTCCAAAAGGGGGCGCCTACAAGCAAACAGACCATAACATGTCCAGTGCCCGAATCCTTGGCCACCACATGTATTAAAATAGTCCTACCCAGTGTGTATAGCTTATAAACTTGCCCAATCACTTATGAGTGTGGATCTACATCAATAATTATTAGCATGTTAAAACATAAAGCTGTAAATTGAGTTTTCAAGAGTGCTTACCACCTGTAAAACACATGTAGACCACCTGTCGGTCCAAACGAGTGTGCACACGCACGTCCACAGGGTGGCCAGGCGTCCCCGGCCCGATGAACAAACACAGGTAGGAATCTTAGGCATTGTGTAGGCAAACAAAACAAGTCATCAAAATATAAAATTAAGGTCATGCACACACATGAGTGCAACTAAATTGGAAGAAACACCCATCTCATCAGTTGTATCGATCAAGTAAAGTGTTCAGGGATCCAAAATCCTTCCAGAATCTTCCCAAAACATAAACACACGTGAACACTAGGATAGCTAGTCTTGGGAGAACACATCATGTCAGGCTCCATATGCCATACATGTGTTGTCATGTCAAGCTCCATATGCCACACATTTACAGTAGAAAACAGAAGCAATGAGGAATTTTGTGACATTTCCCCCCCAGCTTCTACGCAGTTGACCGCAACTGAAAAGCTTCCAGACAGGCGTTCAGAAGCTCCGGATAATCCTAAAAATAATCCTCGTCCATCCATTTTGCGTCCATAGCCGAATAGTTTTTAAATTTCACAAGATACCTACCTCTGGTGGATCTTCCAAAACTAGTTCCACAGGAGGTGGTCCCACATAAGGCCTCAACAAGCTGACATGAAACGCGTTATGTATTTTCCAATGATCGGGTAATACCAATCGATAAGCCACTTCATTTATCTTCTGCAAAATCTGGATCGAACTTACGTAACACCCAATCATTTTCCTTGAAAATTACCTCTCTCTTGTGCTTGTCAACTGCCTTTTTATGCTTAGTTTGAGATCTTTCTATGGCTGTCCATACCTTTTGCAGCAACCAAATCTCGAGGTTTCTCAACCCCCATTTGTTGAACAATTGCATCAAAAATGACCACATTTGCCTTAGCCTGGGACTTGGACTCAATAACCCTTTGTACATCCGGGTCCCTTTGTAAAGCACGGAGCTCTTCAAGCTCGTTCATCAAAGCATCAAGATCTACTAATCTTCAACCCTTGCAGCTAACTGTAAATTGTTACCTGCTAAAGCCCCAACACGGTCTCTGTCTCTATCCTCTTCTCGCATGTGGCGTACACGAGTGATAGAATCCTCCACAGATTGATTTGAATGGCTGGCCATGATGTATTAACCAGATTCTTCAGATAGAAAAAGAATTTTCCGTGCCCCGGAACCGCTCCCTACCAGCTTTCCAAAAATGATACTGAATAGACTACAAGGGTGCAACAGTGCCCCTACACAAACAAGAGGGCCACGAAGTCTTTCCACACGCTCAGTGCCGCTTAAACCAAAAGTCACTCCTTTCGGAGTGCAATAGTAAGACGAGGGCTACCTTAGAATCCCAACCTTCTTTCATGGATAATGACTCCTTTATGCCATATCCAGCATCATGTAAGCCATAAGCTATGTAGAAAACCGAGCTCTGATACCAATGTATCGGAAGGGCAATTGTAATACGGAAATCTTAACTATTGTGAATCCTGATCAAACACATAAACATGCCAAAGGAAAGAGTGAATAAAACAGTTCTGCATAGTACACCACACTAGGGGCCAGAAGATGGGCTGACACCCCCCCCCCCCCCCCCTTTATGGTTAGATTACCAAAAAGGAGTCTGCTTCAAATACAACCTTGTGGGTGCCCAGGGATTCTCCACTGGCATGCACCTGAATCTTCCAGTACAAGATGAAAATAGAAACAGAGCATAAGCTGAATTCAATGTTCCTCAACAGAACTGGAGAGCTTTCCCGGCTTAAAGCACATGTAGGACAGCCATGGACAGCCCACAACATTCCCACATCAGCCCGAGACAGTCCTCATAGTTGTCACGGTACGAAAATACGATACCGTACGAGAATTTTTGGTATGTTTTGAAATTTTCAGATACTGTACGACAAAATACGGTTTTTATTTTTAACACTTACAAACTATGGAGCTTCAAGCTTGAACTACAGTGCTTGAGGAACCAAAACATGGAGATAAGTCTCTCCCAATTGGATCTCCCAATTGTCTCCAAAAAAGAACCTGCATGGGGAATGCAATACCAAAGGTCTCCCAGTGTAACATTTATGACTAAGGGACCGTCCTTGCACAAATACGAGCAGTGCATCTAGGGTGATAGGTTTAGGGACTTCTCTCTAGATCAAAATGGCCATGTCCAAATCTTCTCCCTCGTACATAACTTGAGGATCTAACTATCTAGTCTACCTATACCAGGGATCTCCAAGTAATGTAGCAAGATTCTCTCATCCTACCAATCATGTGTACACTACCAGTCTACCTTGCCAGATTTTTTAGGTCTCTCAGCAACCCCATATGGAATACTCAGTGGACACGAAAGTTGCGAAGTATTGCGGGCATTTGGGATCTTCGTTAAGCAAGATTTGTATATTTTTTTAGCATTTGGAATTTTTTTCTCAAGGTGGGGGAGAAAAAAAAAACTCATCCCGTACGATATCATACCGTACGGTACGAATGGGTTCGTACTGATACAAGAAACAACTATGACAGTCTTGTATCCAACCTTGCCAAGCCCACAGAGAAAATCGACCAGCCTCAAGAGGGCTGTACCAGCAGTCGACCAACCTCAAGAGAGCTGTACTAGCAGTCGACCAGCCTCAAGAGGGCTGTACCAGCAGTCGACCAACCTCAAGAGAGCTGTACTAGCAGTTGACCAGCTCTCAGATGTCCCAGAAGAAGTCGGCCAGCAAAATTTTGCATGCCAGGGGCAATCGGCCAGCCCTCTACTCAAATAGGATGAGTCGACTAGCAGATTCCCACACCTGGACACAGTCCACCAGCACTTAGGGAGGCCCAAATCAGTCAACCAGTAGTTATGTGCTCCAGAACACGTCGGCCAGCTCCACCATACACCTGGAAAGCCTGCGACCAGCCAAAACTCGAGTTCTCCCCTCAAGTAAATGAGCTTCCCATACCAGAAATATCAGTCGTGTGCTTTTTAGGTCCTGAAGGGGGCGCCTACAAGCAAACAGCCCATAACATGTCCAGTGCTCAAATCCTTGGCCACCACGTGTATTAAAATAGTCCTGCCCAATGTGTACAGCTTATAAACTTGCTTGGTCACTTATAAGTGAGTGTGGACCCGCATCGATAATTATTAGCATGTGAAAACATAAAGCTGTAAATTGAGTTTTCAAGAGTACTTACCACCTGTAAAACACATGTAGATCACCTGTTAGTCCGAAACAAGTGTGCATACGCACGTCCAAGGTGCCCAGGCGTCCCCAGCCCGATGGACAAACACAGGCAGTTATCTGAGGCATTGTGCAGGCAAACAAAACAAGTCATCCAAATATAAAATTAAGGTCACACACACACATGAGTGCAACTAAATTGGAAGAAACACCCATCTGCTTAGTTGTATCAATCAAGTGTCCAAGGATCCAAAATCCTTCTGGAATCTTCCCAAAACATAAATACAGGTGAGCACCAGGATAGCTAGCCCTGGGAGAACACACCATGTCAGGCTCCATATGCCATACATGTACTGTCATGTCAAGCTCCATATGCCACACATTTACAGTAGAAAACACAAACAATGAGAAATTTTCTGACAATTGGCCCGGTCCCTCAGCACTTGTCAGAAGTGGTAGATCAATATCATGATTCATCATTGCAGCATGACACATCTGGCAAGCACCAATAAGGCCATTGAGGGCTCTCTCACCCCCTAGCGGAGTCCATCTATGCCATATAGACAGTCAGGCCATTGAGGGCTCTCTCACCCCCTAGTGGAATCCATTTATGCCATATGGACAGATATCATTCATAACCTCTGCCGTTCGTGGGGGAAGCTTCAAGGAGATTCGGACCACATGCGGAGACGTCAAGAGGCCTTCCTTCGCATCTCGCAGCAGGGCCCCTTCCTCTTGGACAGTGTAAGTGACCCCACTTGGCACTACAAGCTACCGGTTTGGTTCTCCACACCCCCCCCCTTCCCCCTTGTATGAGGTAGTTCCCTCTGAGAGTGGCCAACTAGGGAGGGAACTATCCTCACCTGTGTCTTTTTCTCCTTTGCAGTGTCTAATGTATCTGCATGTATTTCAACCTACTGGCTGGTTTTTCTAAAAAACTAATAAAAGGATCTATTTCACCAAAAAAAAAGAGATAAACTGCACTTTTTTCATGTTGTCTTGGCATCCAGTTTACTCATGGATCACATGTAACAGCTTTTTGGTCTCATAGACCCTTCAGATCTTTCGTAGACGTTAATAACCTCTCTCTCTCAGGAGGAGGACACTCAGACAGATGAGGCCACCACAATACTGACGAAAGACCCACCATCTCGCCCCTCGACTGGAGTGCCACCACACTTCGGAGAGCCATACGTCCTCACCCTCCTAGCTCAAGCACCGTAGGCCCACCAGCCTCAAATTGATGAGATCCTCGCCCACCACTGAACATCTGTAGCTGCCACCTCGTCCCAACTTCTCCTCGGCCCTCCAGATCTAGGGGCCCTCCTCACCCCCTCGCTGATGCTGGACATCCTTTATGGACCCCTACCACACATCTATGGATAGCTTCCTCTCTACACTCACACCCCCATATCCTCTACACCCACTTTGTGTCTGCGATGATGAGAATGGTGATCCTCCATGATGAGGATGATCCATACATATCTACATTTACCTAGGGATTAGTGTTAGTTCTTTTTGTTATGTTGTCTTTTTTTTCCATGATGAGTTCCCATGGACACATTGTACACCTTTTGTCTCATAGACTCATTGGGTCTTTTGCAAGACATTATACTTCTTCTTCTTCTTCTTCTTCTTCTTCTCTCTCTCTCTCTCTCTCTCTCTCTCTCTCTCTCTCTCTCTCTCTCTCTCTCTCACGCGCGCACGCGCACACACACACACACACACGATTTACAAGATCAATGATCCCAAGGTGTTGACAAGAACAACGAGCAACCCGCAATACCTGGAGCAAGGTGATAATATTGGCACATGGAAATCCATATGTTGACAATGCCGCTTTATTGAACATGACCAGCAATACTACGATCAAAAGTCGACATTAATGCTAGTCATATAACAATACAATTACAAAAGCTTCAAAGCAATCACAGCACTCTGTAGCCACCGGTATGTAGCCTGTACATACAAATGAACCTATATAATCTATACACGGCGGCCTTGCTTTCAAAAATAATGACATAGAGGAATATGTAAAGATCTTCAGCAGAAAATACCTGCACATCCCATGTATGCCAATGCAGCACCTATCCCTCTCCTGCTCATCACAGATTTTCGAAGAGCCTCCTCCTTTGACGAGCCATTTGCCATGGAAATTGGCAATAACCCATTCACCTTATCCATAATACACAACGTGCAAGTGGCAAAAAAGACAGATGCTGGTCGTTGTTCACGTGGTACAATCAGGGTGAAATCTGTGTCAAAGCGCCTGCCATAAACAGATGAGACTGGATATGATCAGATTCAAAGCCTAACAATGCTAGACAAAAAGAAAAGTTAACCAATCTACCAATCTCTGTGTTTCAAAAAAGAGAAGCATTATGTATCTCTCTTCCATCTTCTGGAACGTGCAGCTATCTGATGTTTGCAACCTAACCTTCCTCTTACCACAGTCTTGGCTGCTGCAGGTTCCTTAGGTGTCTACAACTTGCACCAAGGGTCCTGCACACCTTATGTGACACACCCCCCCCCCCCCCCCCCCCCGGGTTTCCCCAACCCCCAAGTTTGTCTAGCTCCATGCCACGAGTCTGTCCAATCATGGGTATGCGAAATGAGCTCCTTGGCCCAATTTGCGGTGTGTCTCTCTCATAGACCCAGGATTTGTGGATTCACATCCAGACACCCAAAGGAGAGCACAGAGAGCCCACAGGTAGATCATGGGCACCCACCCCTGCAACTCCAAGGTCTTTACACGTAATGAATTTGCACACCTACAAAGGAGTACTTGGGCAAGTTCAATAACATCCTCAGCCCTCACCAGTGACATTTGCGCTCCGTGACTCAACCTTGTGATTGTTTATGGAGAGCACAACCACAGGGGGATACAATTGCCATGTGAGATATGGCCACAAGCCTCTAGCAGTAAGATGAAGCCTCTATTGGAGAAGCTGCTGACCCAAAAAAGAAGAAGAGAAAACAGCTTACCTAGCAGTCATGAAGAGATCCTGAGTGTCAAAACTATGCACTACCTTTGTGGTGCCCATTCAACCAACTCTTCTTCATGTTGTGCCCTTGTGCATGCATTAACTTGATCCTGCTCATGCTTGTGTGTCTCAGCTCATCTAACAAAAAAAACTGCCACAGAACTCCAGCTGATTACCAAGTCACTTGATACAGCCAGGAACTCAATACCTTAGCGATTTTAGCTCTATTCCTCCGGAGCATGAATAGAAGCAAGCACGTGAAGCATGAATCTTAAGTGTTCAATGGTGGTCTTTCTTTTAAGAGCAACTTAGGCTTTCTTTCTCTATCTAAAAACCATGCAATTACTTGCTTCAAGGCAGCCACATTGATAGAGGAGGGCCAATCTATCAACCTCCCTCCGATCGTATTTCAAGTCCGGCCCCAGCAGTATTCAGCGGCCCTTTGGCTCAGTTCATCAATGTGGCAGTGCCCTCAACCTAAGGTTGGCACAATCAGCCAGTAACTTGGCTCCTGTGATTCATCTGAGTGCACTAAAATGAAACAACAACATCAGGATCTTGAACCAGTCTACCAGGATTAGCCCATGTAAGTGAAGCCCTTCTGAGGGTCTGGGACACATCAAATCTACCATCTCACAGATTGCTCATAGATGCATGATCTATTCCTTTACAGCTCGGGAGGGGTTCCATTTGTCTCCGTGGGTTCACATCATTTTTGTTGATATTAATAAAGCAAAACTACATTCACACAAGACCATTGGAACCCATTCATGTAATGGACGACTTAAGAACTGAAATACCATGCTAAAACTCACCTTTGAAGGCTTACCTTTCACAGTTTCTTTCTCTTTCCATTCATGAAATTATCCTTCTAACATTGTACATGTATAACAATGGAAAGTTTGTTTCACTCTTAAACAAGGAAGAAACAGATACTCATGTTAAAGCTTTTACGTCACGAACGCCATGGTATGCATGCATAAGTATATGTGGACATGTGCATGCATAAGTATATGTATATGCATGTTTATAGGCATATACATATCTATATACTTCTACACATACATAAATGAACAAATACATGTATGTATGTATGTACACATGCACATACATACATGTATTATGGCAGTGATTAATTAGCAAAAGACATCTCTAAATATAACCTAGGTGAATATTTTTTTTATTCTTCTAAATACAGAAAGGCAAATTGTCTTACCTCTACAAATAAACTAAGGCATACAATGGATGGCAAGCCAGCTTACTTATATGCATAAATAACTGAGCCAAAATCTCACGAAATTGAAGGGAAATTATGGTGCAAACAACTACAATTCTGATGTTGATATGAAAAGAAAAAGAGTAATAAATTGGAAATGTCGATGAAAATCATGAAAAAGCAACAAGATCTGTTGTCTTACCGGCCAACTGCTTAATCGCCCCTCTAATCCCAACCAATTAGCTGGGGTTTTTTATCGAAAAGGTCTTAAACCAAACGACACAGCAGAACGCAGTTTGCTTTTCACACAGGTCGCACTTGGTCTTTCCCCAAGGCCAAGTCAAACATTTGTGCATGTGTGTGTGAGGTACCTCTATGATGTCACCTTTCTCTTGAATGAATACTAACTCATAAGCTCTTTTTTATCTTGAATGAATACTAACTTCTAAGCTGTATAAGGGCCCAGGGGGCTTTCACCAACGCCCCCCGCCGCCGCGTGCTCGGACACTTGGGGATCCAATTAGCTTAACTCTTCTTCAGTGTCCGGGTAAATATGCATTCACAATCGTCTACGGCGGTCGAGTAACGCAAATATGAGGTAGCATTCCAGTCACGACCATGCTCAACAAAACGTGTGACCAACAAACGTCATGTGGCCAACAAAAAGTGTGACTGACAAGAATCCCTCGGACATCATGTGGCCAAGAACGAAACTCGGACCCAAAGATTTTTGAACCCTTTACAACTTTTACAAAAATGGATACACAGTAGCCACTTGGGCCACTTTGAAAACATTTATGAAAATAAAATACATAAAGTATGTCCATCCATGGTTTGTGAAGCCAAGAACAAACAAGCAAGTGTAGATGCTTGGAGATGGGCTGGATAAGACTTTTTGGGGGCTTCATTCATGAAGCCACAATAAGGGCAATATTAGATTTTGCAACCATGTGTGACAAGTGGTCAAGATCCCATGGATTGGCATGTAAGGGCTTGATATTTAAGGGCTACTTACACAGCATTCCCTAGCCATGTGATGGGGGCGAGGAGTTGGCCATGCAGAATTGTGCATCAATTTGTAACAATCCATCTAAATGGCAGGTGGTTGTGCACCTAAACATGATGAGAAGCTTTTCACACATGTACCCCACCTGGATGCAAGTGGTTGTGTGCCTAAACATGATGAGAAGCTTTACACATGTACCCAACCTGTAAAGGTGTCGATCATCAAAAAATTAACGTGAGTTTTCAAATCGGATAGCTTTATTTAAAAGGATTTTAGCCCACATTAACAACTCAAGATTCCAATGTTGCTAACTTAACTGAACTATAACTATTAACTTAACAATACACCATAGTGTGAGCCCTTGGCAAACACACACAAACTCGATATTTCAACACGAGTGGGGGAGTGGATTTATTTCATGATGTAAATTGTGAGAAAATTTTACTAAGGTTATTGCACAAGGGGAAAGGAAATAAATTTTCCATAAGGTGTACATAGTGGTGCATATAAAAAAATTTGATAATGTTTTGAAAGTCCAAAGGTTATATTGGTCAAGTCAAACATGTGTGCATGTGTGCATGTGTGTGAAAGTCAGATTAGACAATCTCACAGACTCTCACTCTACCTAGGTACATGTATCTTCAACTTAAATAGCAAGGGCCTTCACATATGATACATGCCCCTCATAAGATGTGAGATCCCCTTGCAGGGCCTTCACATCTAATACATGCCCCTCACAAGTTAATTGAGATCCCACAACCATGTGTGATAAGTAATCAAGATCCCTTGGAATGACAAGCTGGGGTTTGATATTCAAGGCTAGTATTCCCCACCCATATGATGGGGGCAAGGAGGTGGACGCACAAAATTGCTCCTCCATTGGTGATGAGAAGCAAGTGGTTGTGTGCCTAAAGACCATGAGAGGCTTTACACATCTACCCCACCTGTAATGGTTGTGTGCCTAAAGACCGTGAAAGGCTTTACACACCTACCCCACCTATACTTGGTTTAGTTCATCAAAGATTTGATCTAAGATGTCAAATTGGAAATCTTTATTAAAAGGAATTTAGTAGGATTTCTCCAAATTGGCATCTTAAGAATGCATTCCACTGTTGCTATCTTGATAAAACTATAATTCGTGGGAGGAGACGTAAGGAGTTAACATCATGTCTACTCTTTCCACAATTATTGACTTGTTAGACTTGCAAACCATCAATAGTCATCACTATAAAACAATTGTATTTAATAATGGTGATTCCTCCATTAAATGATGGAAGTGAAAGGCCATCTAGTTGGTCTTTCCCTTGGAGAAGGGTCGCAAGCGATAATTTTCCTCGCTTACCCCTTATCCTAAGAAGAAAGAACTCTTGACAACCTCCCTTAGTGCATTGTAACATGATGGAAGTGAAAGGCCATCTAGTTGGTCTTTCCCTTGGAGAAGGGTCGCAAGCGATAATTTTCCTCGCTTACCCCTTATCCTAAGAAGAAAGAACTCTTGACAACCTCCCTTAGTGCATTGTAACATGATGGATCACAAAATAGACATTTAGAGCATATGTTAACCACTCCGTTGATTATCATATGCCATCATACAATGGTATTATTACTTAAGACACACCTTCAACAACATAAGACAATATTGACATTTAGAGCACTCTCACGTGGCTTGCGTGCCCTGTGAGGAGATGTAAAGAACCTTTTCACATTGTGCAATGATTTTTTGCCCTTGCTCATGCAATGGCAGTTACAACCCTTTCTAGAATGATGAGCGCATGCTCACTTTAGCAAGTATATAAGAAAGGTGTTTATCGTATCAATTATGCAAGAAGCTAGCATATAAAGAGCACTAAGTTATTATTGGCATATGCAAATAATACTTTATAACAAATGAATCCTGAAATGACATTAAAATTAACTTATAGCATAGAATGTCAGTGAAAAGATGTAAAATTATAAATTTGTGATGCAAATGTTGGTCATTAATAAAATATGCAAAGAAAGGGGGAAGCAGCATAGGGGAGGAAGATTTATTAAAAATACGAATTCTGAGATGGATTTACTAGAAATATTACACATAAAGTGGGAAGAGGAAATAAGTTTTCCATTAGGTGCAAACAATGGTGTGGGGGTTGTATAAAAAAAAGAAGTAATATTAACTTAATGGTAAAGGAATAGAGGTTTGGAAGCAATAGGTTGTAGGCCTCCATCGGCGGGTGCACATAATGGTGGGAGGGTGTAGAAAAGAACAAGAGGATATATTAACTTGATGGTAAAGGAGTAGAGGTTTGGAATCAATAGGTTATCGGCCTCCCATTCAATCCTAATTTGAGCAACTTGACTTTGATATTTCTTATGCGGCATGCTTTAATGTGGTTCTAGGGAAATACTAGCATGCTTTATCATTATGCAGGTGTCTCAATGTGGAGTCACTCAAATTTTTTATTTTGCTGCATATTTTCTAGAAAGAAAATGGTAAAACATTTTCATGAACTCTATCATGGGATCACCAAGGGACTGAAAAATGTCATAATGTGAACTTTATTATGGTAGATAAATTATTGAAAATGGCACACTTTGTTCTTACTATGGAAATAGTGAAATCTTTATAAGTAGTAAAATTATTTATCTCCCATGTGTTTAGTTTCAATGGCTTACCAAAAACTTTGCAAGTAGTGAAATTATTTATCTTCCACATGTTTAGATTCAATGGCTTACCAAAATCCATTGCGTCAAATACATCCATGATTTACAGGCTATGACTTTGATTGTTTTCCTTTGTGGGAGTTTGAGTATAATAGGTGCAAGAATAATTTGGAGTTTGAGTATAATTCGTGCAAGAATTCCTATTAAACATTTTTCCATTTGAATTGAACTATGGGCTTAATCCATCGATGCTAGGTCTAATTGGAGTACCCTAGAGAACTCTACATGAAGTCTGGTTTCTCTCTTAAATATATTCAAATTTTGATAAATCTCAAGATCATGTGTTATCTTAGAAGTCTAGGACACTTTGTGCAGGTGAATCCATGAGACATGAACATTTTAAAATGAGTTATAGATGTGGCTTTTAAGTTGGACTTCTTGCCCAGAAGACTATCATGTCCACCTAGTATATAATATGAGTCTTCAAGTGTTGTCTTCATTGTGTTGATAACTTAGTGGATGTAATGATTTCTTTGCAAGGTCTTGATCGAGAAGATCATGAACTAGTGTTGTGGCTCACCCAAACCCCCCTTAAAACACATCCAACAAGAGATTACCTGGTGAATTGCAATATTCGTGAAGATCTTTTCAATGGCCAAGCTCGTAACCCTTGAGGTCTCCAAGCTCTACAACTCCTTGAGAAGCAATTCCACCACGCCTCCTACGAGCATTGTCACACTGCCGTGTTGCACTACGTGTACTCGTCCCTCCTCTCACCTCACTTCACTCACACACTCATTAGCATGCATTAAAGAGAGATTAGCAAGAGGATCAGCAAGAGCAAGACTCTATTGCACAATGGGAGAGTTCTTGTATTATGACAGATATTCACTTATATACATGGCCATAAGTGTTCACACTCACTTAAACTATGGCCGGTCGGGCACTTTAGGCTCATAAGAGGCCTAATGCTATTACAATGATTACTCTCATAATATATCCATGAATTACATCACTTGGGACTTCATCCTAACTTACTACCACACGTTCTTGAATCAGGAATTGCCATAAGTATTCCATCGGACCATTATGGGCACCTGTCCAAGTTGTAGATTTGGACACCATTGCTTCATATCTTGAATGTATGACCTTTTGGTGTATCTACCTTGACTCCTTGATGTAAGATAATGGTAGTAGCTCTTGTTAAACCTAGGAATGGGTTAACATTCCCCCCTTCTTGATGCCGATCATGTCCTCGTGATCGCCGATGAAGACCTTTGTGTGGGGAGAATCGACAAGATTTGTTGATGGCTTTTGATGTTGAGTGACATTCAATGGTATTTATTCCTTCGAAAGAAATAAGAAAGGCTAGTTAATAAATGAAAAGGTTAGTTAGTGATTAGCGAGAATTCCTAACAGGTGGGGGTGGTGGGGTTTTTTCGTTGTTGCGCTACTGATTGTATTTTTATATTTTTGTGTGAGCATGTTTTTATTTGGGCTATATTTTTTGCTCATTTTATTTTGGCAATCATAAGTAGAGTTACATGTGATTTGTGTTAGTTGGAGAAACTAAGAGATGTTAATTATGGGGGAGAAGAGAAGGAAGGATCTAGAGGAACGTAGATAAAATCATCAAAACGAGATTGTGATTCTTAGCTCATTATCTTATTCATTGAAGCGACATTCATCATTTGAAGAAATTGGCCTTCAATGATGTCCCTTTTTGTGGCACGATTCTTGTCAAATCTTGTTGAGTATAACCTATTCCTGCATGCTTCTTCCCATGTGTTTTTTATACTTTTATGTATATTTAAGTGCTCTATGAAGAAGATATACATGAAGTATAAGAATTGAATCAAATAGACTCTTATTGAGATGCTCTTGTTTTGAAGTAGCCACTTTTTGGCGAGGCTCGAAATAATTATGTCGAGGTTAACATAGAAATCTTCACAAAGGATTAGAAGTTAATGTTGTGAAGATTTGTGTTTGGAGATTTCGACAATATGAAGGAAAATTCCATGTGATGGGTTGTACCATGGACCAAGCTGTCGCCCACCATGGTCTCCCCATCCAAAGATATACTTGGAAGGTTGTCGATGATGAGGTTTTGGTTCGAATGTCCTCTAGTGCATGAGTATAGATATGTACTCCATTTTTAGGTAGGCCATTTGTGTGACTTCCCTATGTTTTTTTTCTCTCTTTTTTTTCTTTGGTGATGGAAAGAGTGTTAGTAAAGTGAGCAATAACAACACTGGAGTGATGTGGAGAATTAGTAGAGTAATTAGTGTGTGTCGTGAAGTGCTAAGGCGTGAAAGCTTAAAGTATGAGATGTTAATTCGTGAAGTGTTAAGGCGTGAAAGGCTTAGCTCATGAAAGGCTTAAGCCGTGAAATGTTAAGGCGTGAAGGGCTTAATGTGTGAAGGGCTTAAGCTGTGAAATGTTAATGCATGAAGTGTTAATTCGTCAAATGTTAAGTTGTGAAGTGTTAATTCATGAAGTGTTTTTTTTTTGTTGCCACCTTGCAATCAACAGGTTCTTGTGTCTACTCTTCTTTTTGAGAGAATAGGATCTTATGTATGCCGCGTAGCTTTTGCACTCATGCTTCTCATCCAGAGGGGTGAAAAGAGCATGTCCTTGATGCACTCATAAGTCTTTGTTATAGATGTGGGTATTGATTCTTGAATTTTTGACTCAAATGTTGTCGAGGCGGTAGGTAGAGCTAATGGGTGGTTTCCGTTTGGGGCTGGTTGAACACACAAGCTCTTGTGTAGGTGATGAACGCATGAGAGAGATTTCTTTGTGTTTCTTGGACCTCCATTCTTGTCGAACTTTAGTTGAAGCTACTGGGGTTGAAGGTGTTGGTGAAGCGTTCCTCCCTCTGTTTAATCTTGGCAACCATAATTAATACGCTTGCTGAAGCACGTGCATAGGCACCCATCTTTGATGAACATTATGAATTGGTGGGGCTGATGCTTTTGGTGTTGAGGTTTCTTTCTTTGTGTAGGTGTAGGGGACTTTTTGATGCGCTTGGGAATCCAAGATTTGGTATTACCTTGGTAGTACCCTTGAGATTGCAGTAATCTTTTTGGTACCTACACTTGAGTTATTGGAGTTCTTTGAGGAACTTGCATAGGCTTTTGTGGACAACGTTGTGGAGTATTTTTATTCCTCCTTGGCCTTGAATTTTGCGTTGAGGAAGATGTTTTGATTATTGAGGCACCCAAATTGGATTAGCACTTTCGTAGTAGACTTGAGCTACAAGTAGCTTCTTCTCCACCCACATTCTGATACCATTAAGATATCATGATCATGGTTGTCGTGATGGGGTTTTCTTTTTGGATGAAGTGAAAGGATTGGGCCCTCCTTCACATTGGTTGGCGCTGAGGTTATGGGTTTGAGACTCATGGGCGTTGTTGACAATGAGGCTTGAGTCTCTTTGTGGAGTGATTGTTGTTGATGATGAGGCTTTTGAGCATGTAGTCATCTCCTTTGGTGAGATTGGTCAATGAAGAGTCATTGACTCCAAGGCTTTTCTTTTGAGTTCCTTTTTAGAGATAGATGGTTGTGCTTGGGGGACTTCTTTTGGAATAGTTGTTGATTGCCAGGTTTTGGCATTGGCCTTCGTTAGTGAGGATGGAGTTAAAGGGGTAGATGCTTTATCGGAGTCGGTCATTAAATGTAGATGATAGGTCATGTAGAGGGGCTTCTGAGAGGAAGATGCTTGTAGCTTTTTTATGTTCAGCATCATAGAAATCTATTAGGGTTGGATTCTCTTCCATGTAGTATGGTATTGTCAACTTTGTGTCATTAACCAGCATGATGACCTTATCGCTAGCAATGCACAATGGTGCTTGGGCAGCAATAGTCCATTTATGCCCCAAGATCAAATCTGCTTCCAACACATACTCAACCACCAAAAACTTTCAAGTAAGGGGGTTAGTTTCAATATACATTGTATGTTCAAAGTACCCCAAACATGATATATTCAAGTCTTGTGTGAATGGAATTCTATCAGGATGAGCCGTGAGTGTTAGTTGACCTATCAAATCCCATAACTTGAGGGTCATGAGATTGTGCTCTCATTGTGGATAAAGTTGTGCTTGGATTGTAGTGATTTTATTGGAAAGTTCTAATCCAACCATAATTCTTGGGATATTATGAGTAAGATATGTTGGAAGTTCCAGCTCTTCTAAGGTTTCTTCCTCTCGTAATAGTAATTACACAATGCGTGCAGGAATGTTCAAAGTGACTGTTTGCATGGATTCGTCAATTGAATACAACAAGTCATGTATCCAAGTTCCACCAAGGATGACATCATACTTAAGAGAATCTAGGGTAACATGGAATCTAAATTCCACATTTCCACTGATTGTTTGAGTAGCATAGCTAAAGTAACCTGGAACTTTAATGTTTTGTCCATTGGCACCTCTTGCAAGACCATTGTCTTTCTGTTTGGAAACTTGCGAATGCTCACAGTCCTGTTCTATGTAGCTCTTGATGTCTTGGTATTAATCATGTTTAGCCTTTAAAGATGCAGGGGCTAAAGCTATGCTAGCTTCAACGAGAGAAGAGAACTCCTCTAAATGAGGATTTGAGAGACTGCTTTAATTTCGTAAGGGATTCATCGAATTCCTCACGTGCTTTTTCAACCGCATCATTCGTGCAATCTATCTCTAATGACTCTTCTGTAGAGAGTATGAATTCCTCTTCGAAGGGGAAGCAATACTCCTCCGATTTTTGTATTTTGGTTGCTTTTTTAGGTTTGACATTATGAGGTTCAATCACAATTGGTGATCCTGTATGACATTCAACAATGCTAAGCATGCTCTCCTGAGCTTGCTTTTTGCGTTGCGCATATGTCATGTGATCATGATTTTCGGTTTGGGGTGGTTGGGCGGGTTCTAGTTTCTTGAGTGGTCTGTGAGGTGCACTAAGTGACGAATCAGAACTTGTTTCATCCTCATTAAGTTATGTACTAAAACTTGTTTCATCAACTTGTTTCATCTTCTGACTTTCCTTGGATTGTCAAGTTTTCATTATGTTTGTCCATGCGACGAGAACAAACTTTCTTTTTTGTTTTTTTGTTCTTTGCCTGAGTGGTAGCCTTTGAGATGGTTTGAGTGGTAACCTTTGAGGTTGACGCTTCTGCATTATGTGTAGCTTTTGGCTCTTTGGGGGTTAGGTCCTCCACCACAGGCTCCTTTCCCATGTCCTTTATTTTATCTTTGGTGTCGATAGATTGTTACTCCTTGTTTTTCTTGGGTTTAGAAGGTTTTGCGTCTGTTTTTGGCTCTTGTTTTAAAACATGCTCCTCTACCCATTTTGAAGTGTTTTCTTTTGTATTCTTTTTTATTATTTCACGTGCTTTGGCTTGCAAGCGCATAAGTACATTCAAGGGTACTGTGGACAATTTTTCGTTTTGCATACTCAAGATATTAAGAGTTGTATTTTGTGAGACAGGTTGCCAAGGAAGCAACTTGCCTTGGGTAATCTTGGAATATGTGATCGATGCCACATTGTTCACATATGGGTTGGAAGGTGTTAGTGGCTGTGGGCATGTAAGTATTCTAAACTATGCATTTTGCCACTTTGGGCGGTCCACGACAATAGAAACACTAGAGTGTTTGCTTAACTGCTTCCTGAGCAGTTTCTACCCTTTGGACTGTTTCTGTTTGGGGCATGAGAGATTGAGATTTTAAGGTAACTGTGGGTGAATTAGGACATTGGGGTGTGTTGTGACCAAAGGCTTTGCAATATATGTAGTAAAGAAAGACAAGCCTATAGTACTCACATTAGGGATTGGGATGGACGTAGCGATGGTAATGAACACAAGGCATTTCACCCATAACTTGGAGAGGCATTAAGGATGTTTGGTTTTGAGGGGGTTCATCCTCTCTTGGAGATTTTGGTTCAAAGCTTTTAAGCAAGGCTGTATAGAATTTAGGGAATGACAATTCCGAGAACAATTTTTCTTTAGCCATCTCATACGTGATCATCCTCCATCATGTTGTCATCTAAATGTTTGCTTCTTTACAACATTGATCGAATGTTTTCGGATTGGATATAATGATAAAGTAGTGCAAGCTGTTATTCTTTATACCCATCATGAAACATCTTTTCAATTAAGCATCATTTAGTTTCTCTCATGGTTCACATCGTGAGTCTAAGATTTTTATCCAAAGGATAAAATCTGTAACGGTTTCGTTTTGTTTGTGCTTAATTGAATAGACTTCTTTTACTGCACTCCATCAATCACCTTGTCTTGAAAAGCTGTGGATAAAGACTGTTTTCAAGGTCCTAAAGTTTTTTTTGATCGCCAACATCAATGTGATGAACCATCGACTGGCCTTTTTCACTAAGCATAGGTTTAACGCATGTACCTTGGTGAGCCAGTTTGGATTTCCAAAGGCTTCGCATCTTTGTTCAAACATTTGTATGAATTGAACAAGATCAGTCGTTCAATCCTATTTGCCATAATTTTGGAAATCTGTATGGCTGTGTTTTTGTATGAGTCACGGAGGCTGTGTGTGGGCACTAATGTGGGTAGGGACTCACTTAGTCCTTGTTGGTGGGCAACCCCCCTTCCTAGATTAGTCAATATTTCTAGGGTTTAGGCATTTAGGGGTTGTAAAGGGTTGGTACCTAGCACTTCTAAAGGTTTAGGTCTTGTGGTAGTGCTAGGCAAGGGACCAAATCCTGGAAGGATTGATGTGACAGGGTGTGTAAAACCCGATGACAGCTTGTTATCATCATGGAAAAAGAAATTGGGAGATGCATTTGGGGCATGGATCTCAATGGCTTAAAGGTATCAACTATTGGGTTCAGTCTGGATGTGAGCCTTGGTAATCCCTCTATCATTGCCATATCTTAACATTGTCAATTGCTCCTTAATGAGCAAGCACAAGTTTTTTTTTTCTTGTTAGGTTTTCTTATAGCTCGTTACAGCCTTAGGAGGCTTGGCGCACTCTTCGTTGGGTCAAACGAGTGTCCGTTTTTACCTTAATTAGCTTAGGCGCTACACGCACGTGAACGAACTATTTTTTCAAAAAAAAAGTGTGTCAATTGTGTCCCAGATGGAAGAGGAGGTCTTAAAACCTATTTTCCATCATTGTCTCAAGATGATTTTTTTTTCAAAAAGTTTTTTCTTGTTTCACAGCCCGTTTTTTAATGTGTTTTAAAAGGAATTTGAAAAAACTCTACATGAGAGAGTTGTTGTATTTTTGGAGTACTACAACTTTGTCTCTCTATTTTTTTTCATGATTTTGTCGTTTAGACACTCAAAAAGTAGCCCGAATATGGTTCGTAATCTTTTTCGAGCTGGGCGATTTTTAGAGCTTTAAGGGCTGTTTTTTGCCTTGATTTTCAAGTTGAATTTTGAGGTTGCGCTGGTTGAAAGCCAAAATGATGGATTTTGCTCTCAAAATCTCAAGACCAATTTCGAAGAGCTCGATGCCAGCTTTCTGATGAGCATTACAGCATGTTCATCGGATTCACGGTTTAGGAGATATGGGCCTCCAAACAAGGCTGTTTTCCAGACACTTTTTTTTTGTTGTTGCCCACGGATCTGTTTCACACCGTGAAATAGTAGGGTTTCATGACGTGAAATGGACTTCATGCAAAAAATTAATTAATTAATTTTTTAGACGTGAAACGCTAATCCGTGAAACTCTAATGTGCATGAAACATCGTTTTTTTTTTAAAAACCGTGGTGGGGGTTTGTTTCACACCGTGAAACATGTACGTTTCATGAAAATTTTTTTTTGGGCCATGGGGGTCTATTTTACACCATGAAATAGGTACATTCCACAATTTTTTTTGGCAGAGCGGGGGTCTATTTCACGTCATGAAACCCTTGTATTTCACGCTGTGAAATAGGTACGTTTCATGTTTTTTTTTTAGTCTAGTGGGAAATTCAACTTTCCTTGTGTGGAGGGAATATTTTTTGAATTTTAAATTGGGGAGATATGGGCATTTTCCCAAAAAGGCAGGTGGGAATTAAAAAAAATCAACACTTTTATGACACCCCCTTACACCCTTCATAAATGACCCCCAAAATGGACAATTTGACAACTCATTGGCATCTTTTCATTCAATGCTCACTAGCCTTAATGAGTTATGGAAAAAAGTGCTTAGGAATTAATCCTTCCACTAATCCTCTCCCCCTTTTGAACTAAGCAAGAGCTCTAATTAACCATTAATCACTAATTAATTCACACCATTAAGCACATCATTGGGGATAGAGCATGTAATTGCTAAGCTATGTGTATCAACCAATGTGTAAATTAATCCATAATTAGAGATTAAGTAAACTCTTAATTTTGGTCTCTTCTCTTTATGCAAAATTATGTAAAAGAGAGGGAAAAATTTCTCTAATTGATTAAGAAATTGATGTAATTAGGTGTTTTTATGCATCTAGATGCTCCTAGAACACTCAAAAACACTAATTTCGACCTCTTACATGATTAATTTTGACCTCAAAAAATATATTTTTTGATCTTTTTGTCTCTTGAACTGGATTAATCACCCTTAATAACAAAAACTAGTCAATTAAAGAAGATTAGTTGATTTCAAGAATTTTTAAGAGTTTTTGAAAAAAAAATTAAAGGATTAAGTAACTCCTAATACTTGCTAACACTCTAATGCATACAAATCAAACAAATAATTAATGATCCTAGCTCTAGGTTTAACTTTAAAGCGAGCTAAAAGTCACTAAAAATTGTATTCTATTGCATTTTTTGTTATAATGGAAGCAAACAAAGCCTAGTGCACTCTATTTGCAAGCCCTAAGGAACATTAAAAACCAAAGTAACAACAACAAAAACAACGATTAGGGCTCACCATATGGGAATCACCATATGTATTCCATCGGACCATTACAGGCTCTCGTCCAAGTTGTAGATTTGGACACCATTGCTTCATATCTTGAATGTATGACCTTTTGGTATATCTACCTCATCCCTCCTCTCACCTCACTAAACAAGATAAGGGTTTCTCTAAAATTGTGTCTTGGATATTTAAATATGATAATCCTAAACAAAATAGAAAAAATCAAATAAAAAAGGAGATTAACGAGAGAGAGAGAGAGAGAGAGAGAGAGAGAGAGAGAGAGAGAGAGAGAGAGAGAGAGAGAGAGAGAGAGAGAGAGAGAGGGAGGGAGGAGGAGGAGGAGGAGGAGACGAAGAAGAAGATGAAGAGAGAGAGAGAGAGAGAGAGAGAGAGAGAGAGAGAGAGTGAAGAAGAAGAAGAAGAAGTCAAGGGAAGTAAGTATTACAAATGTTTTAATAAAACTATTATTTTTTCTTAGCTAAGGCTTTGTGGCATAATTATTAGTAGCCTAGCCAAATCTTATTATTGAGATTTGTATCTCATAATCTAAGTGTGGATGGGAGTAATTTTTGCCATGATTAATCTACACACCTATGGCATACATATCATCATAGATTGGCCCTTGCTTTCCAAGTCTTGTTGCTATCTCCAAAGTTTGAACACCTTAAACCTTGGTGGTCCAAAAGGTTGACCACTGCCATATTAAGCTAGATACGATGTTGAGGTTTGGCTTGCATGATTATGTATTGGGTCACTATCTCTCACACCTTGGCATACAAATTTTCATAGATTGACCCTTACTTTCCAAGTCCTATTGCTATCTCCAAAATTTATACACCTCAAACTTTGGTGGTCCACCATTGCCATATACCAAGGTAGCTATAATGTTGAGTTTTAGCTTGCACGATTATGCATTGGGCTACTATCTCTCATCTATAAACTATACGCAAGAAGAGAGTTTTTGGATCCATAGGAGTTACTCCTTGCCTCAACTGAAGCTAGAATAGGTGCATAACTACCATTGTGGAACTTATCAATTATTGACACTGAGTCGTGCTCCAAGGTGTTGCTTCAGTTTAGTTGCATCTCAACAAGAGTGACACACTACACAACAAACATGAGCTGACACTCACGAGGCGCCTGCACGACCGTTCGGTATTTATATTACTGGCAAGTTTGGTAGCTGGCACTGACATATCTTCACCAGAGATTCTACAGCTGGACTACACTGACTAGTCCACATCTACCCACTCCTCTTCGCGTGTTCACATTATGGACCACTTGTAAATACTCTAGTATGCGTGTTAGTCACTTTATCTTCTGTGTAGACCTTTTTTGTTGGGTGAAGAAGAAGAAGAATTTTTAGCCTCTCACCTTGTGTGTTCTCTTCTAGGGTTTATGTGAGTGTGTGTGTGTGCTTGCAAGAGCTCAAGCTCTCTTCTCCCCTGCATCTTTTCAACTCTCAATCTAGTTTCTTAGTCACATGCATGACATACATAGTTATTATATATAGAAGAATATACATGCACAAGATATGAGTCTTAAGGGTATATACATGCCAATGAAGAGAAGGTTTACCCCCTGGAGTTTAAGTGAGAAATAATAGGATTAGCATATATGTTATAACTTTCCTTTCTTCTAGCCTATCGGTATTTAAAACAATGTAGAAACAAAGGAAACATATTTTGTTATGGATTCGAGCTTGGAAGAAAATACCTGATTCATGAATTTGATCACGGTACCATCAAAGGAAAGAAATATGTGAAGGATATGATTCCGGTATTATTTGACATGAATAGAGGCCCCATAGAGGAGATGGTCATGTATTATTATGATCAGCTTAGATAAGCTTGCCATCTAACATGCACCAAATATTTAAAGAAATGGTGGACACTAGTTTTAGGATGTCTTACCCATACTTCAGATGTTAACTCAAGAGACTCTCCACCCACACACCGTAATCATTACAAATACAAGCTTGACAACAATGCATGATCAAATTTTGAGGACAGAATCTACATTAGGTAGGGGGTATGTTAACCCATTTTTGGGTAACTAGATGCTCTCGGCCATATATGAGAGTGAAGAATAAGGTGAGGTGGAGATGATAACCCAATTTTGGGTTAACTAGATGCTCTCTACAATATTTGAGAGTGAGTGAAGTGTCATGTAAAGGCATTATAAAAGTATAACACTTATGATAGATTTGGCCACACCCAAAGTGTGAATAGGGTATATGTACAATATAATATTGATGTCGTAGAATTTAACTTCAATTGCACGTATACATAATCATGTTGTACATTGTATGCTTTCAAAATTACGAGTTTAGGTTACAATACTAACAAATTAGTAGTCCACCATACAACATTGACAATGATACATGTACAACATCGGGTTGTTTGGTGCATGTTTTCAATGGTCCAATATATAAAACCAATTGTAGGCAAATAAAATACACATCTTATTCTAGTGATTACATCATACATAACCAATTGTTGGTTGGTTCAAATGATATGTGTCTCATTTTGTATGCCTAAACCCATAAAACAAATTTACCCCATCTTTTTCTTGGTCATTTGCTTCATAAGGTTGAACTAAACTCTCCCAAAACTTGTTTTTTCTACATACAAGCATCCTCACCATTAACAACATCTCATCTACCTCTTGCAAGCCTCCTCACTATTAGCTCATCTACCTCTTGCAACCAAAAATGACTAAGATTTAGCAAAAATTAATTTTGACCTAATCAACTATTTATCATAGAGGTTGATCTTGATTAACAAGGTAGCACACCAACAACCAGCTTTCTTTCCCATGAGAGCCAAAAGTGAAGATTGAGTGTAATCATATTACTTGCACTATATGACTATAAACCTAACTTCTTTACAATCTAGTTTTTGGCCAAATATTATTTGCACTATATGACTATAAACCTAACTTCTTTACAATCTAGTTTTTTTACCAGATATAGCAGCTTATTTTGCCAAATATACCTGACTTCTTTACAATCAATTTTTTTTGTGTGCCAAATATAGCACGCGAGCTGCCCATTTGATTTTCAAATTTCTTAACCAACAACATGTCTGAATTCTCAACAAACACTAAGTCAAAGTAGGATCAGCTTATTCATATGAACACTAAAGATGAGGAGGCCAAAAATCTCATCACACCATCCACCAAGAGGCATGAAGTGGAAATGAGAATTTAATTCTTTCTTGGGAGATGAGCTCATGAAATAGCTCAAAGGTGTCCACCACAAGACCACAGAGATGATGGATGAAGGCATGCCTTTTGCAATAGTTAAAGCACTTCAGAGGGTGATTTGATGTTTTCAAAAGGCTAGATGTACAAACTACCATGAATAATTAGGCTTAGTTAGATGACAAAAAGCTGATCCTTGGGTTCATGCACATAGTAGTCCAATATGTATCTCCTTACAACCCCACAATAAAGTAAGGAATAGTCAAACATGGGAAGGAGGTGCCAATATAACTTAACATGGACATGGTCCGCAATGCCCTTAATCTATTTGTAATTAGTAAAAAGGAGAAGTTGACCAAGAAAGATATGCAAATGCCGTGAGCTACTAGCAAACATATTGAGTACAACAACATTAAGCTAGAGTACGTGGTACGTGCCAAGGCATACCTACTAGAGCAATGTAGTTGATTACAAGAGTGAAAGCTGGTAGATTACTACAAACAATAAGTGTAGCATGAACATGGCCTATTGGATTAGCCAAGGTTGCCAATAATTTGGGTGGATTACTTTACACTTATAAGATTCATAAGCTAAAGTGTAGAACACTTAGGTGGTGCTGACCAAGGTTATCATGCATTAAAGAAGGAACTGCCACAGTGCTGACCAAGGTTATCATGCATTAAAGAAGGAACTGCCACAGTGCTGAGAAGGGGCTCACTTATAAGATTCATAAGCTAAAGTGTAGAACACCTAGGTGGTGCTGACCAAGGTTATTTATTATCATGCATTCAAGAAGGAACTGCCACAGTGCTGAGAAGGGGCTCACTCCCATGCAAAGAGAAAAAGAGGAAATCCAAGTAGCAAGTGGCAAGATCCATTTTCGGGGAGTCTTCAATAAGGGCCAAGCAAGGAAAAGAGAAAGAGGGATCAAACTCCAAAATCTACCACCCATAGTTGAGCCATTTGTGCCATTGTCGACAATAGAAGAGAAGGTTGATGAAGATGTTAATGTTCTAAAGGTGCATCAGCACAGCACAAGGAGAGTAACAACAACAAGAACAACCACAGTAGCAACATGACAAACTCCCACAATGTCAACCATAGCATCAACCCCAAGGAATTGTGGATATGTTTACTTTGGAAAACATTGTGCACTTTCCTAAGTTATCTCATGTTAAGACTCAAGTATTCACAACCGACTTAGCTCAAGAGGAATACACAAGGGGAATCTAGGTATTTGCTAGGGCCACATTAAGTGAAAAAAATGACAGATGCTTATGCATGTATCTACTAAATGAGAAGGAGGCCTATATATCACAGAAAGCATATGAAGTGCAAGCAGCTCTAGTGTAATGGACTGCTTAGAGTCACATTTGATTCTCATGTAAAAGGAAATGTTATGTGTTTACAGAAGCCATGCTTAGCTGACACAAATCCATCATCAAATTCTTGAGAAGGCAACTAGAAGATGCCATGGGGAAGAAGCAAGACAAAGCAATTGAAAAATCCATGAAAGAGCGGAAAGAGCTACATATGAAGAGATAATAGGCTAAGTTTAAAGAGTCATAAGCTAAAGCCTAAGAAGAAGCTGAAGTAGCCAAAAAGGAAGCCACACAAGTAAGGGAGAGAGCTTAGCTTCAAAATAAAAAGAGCTAAGAATCAAACAAATGAATTAGTAGTTATAACAAGGTGCTTACAAGATAACATTTACAACAATGAGGTGCTTACAACAAGTTGCTTACAAGATAACTATTACAACAAGGTGCTTTCCTTGAATTTTTCTTCTATTCCCACTAAATCTCATGTGGCCTTGTAAAGCATTAGGACTTAGATAGATTTGAAGGTGGGGGAAGGTGAATTCTATGCCTTTAGAGGAGATGCTATACGACCATAACAATAACCTCCATATGAAACTTCTACACCAAGTAGCTTAAAGCCCACTGTGAAGGTTTCCAAGGAGGAAACCTCCTTTGAGAAGGGGGCATATTAATGCCATTTTGTGTTCCCCAATTTTGTAATACTATCCATCATTATACAATTTTGATGTAATAAGCCATTAATAGTTATCAAGAGTTTATTGTGTTAGTCCATGGAGTCCATGTAAAGGCACATGATAAATCCATATGCTTTTTTAATTGTTTTTAGTGGATGTTCATGGAGTCCATGTAAAGGTAAATGTTATGAAACCATTTACTTTTTAAAGGTTTTTAGTGGATGTTCAGCCAAGTGTGAATACATTAGCATAGTACATATGTAACTTTTTACCACTTATCATACACTCTTACACATAATAGAGAAAGCCATTGGAAACCCATGTTAGAGAGAGGGAGCAAGCTTTAGAGAGCATTCCATTATGTGATATGTCTTTTGTTATCTTTCATATATGTGTAGAGAGCATTCCACTGTGTGTTGTGTCTTTTGTTATCTTACATATGTGTGTGAAAGAGTGAGAGTGAGAGTGAGATAGTGAGCCATTTTTCTCCGCATAGTTTTTGAACATTTTAACTATACACATAGTTTGGAGTTATTGAGCAAAGTAAGCTGGCTATTTAGCCACACTTAGGCACACTTAGGCCTAACTTAGGAAACAAATAGTGACAAATTGTCTCAAATTCAAATCGTATGTATTCTTAATAACTTGTGCTTTGTGCATCTTTGAGACCTAAATTGGATTGGCTAAACATCTACACTTCACTTAAGAGGCTATTTGCATGTAAATTAGTCTCTCTTATTTTACTGAATCCAACACCCAAAAATAAAGAACCTCCAAAAATCCAAACACATTAAAAAACCCCAAAAATCCAAACAAATTACACAATTCCAAGCAAATAAAAAAATATAGAACCCAAAAATATTGTCTACTTGAGAATTGTGTACCAGCTCAGGAGCATTCTTAATGTAACCATGGCCAACTCTAGGGTATTAAATGTGCCACTGATAGCATTGAATTGTATCCATCATATCACTTTAAGATTGTCACTAAGATTTGCACCTTTGGTGACTTCTATTCCCCCAACCATAAATAACGAGTCCCAATGTCTTGTAGATTCTTGCAGCCCGCTAGATGCCCAAACTTTAGCAATACTAAACAATCTAGGAAGGGGGTTTACACAAGGAGTGAACAATGCCCTAACCTCATGAGGCGTTTCACATGACCCAAGTGAGTCATCAAGAATTGTGGCCATAGAGATTAAGGAGTGAATAATGCTCTAAACTTAAGAGGAGTTACACACAACCCAACCGAGTCATTGAGCATTATGTCCACAAAAATTTCTAAGCTCATGGGAAAATATAATGGATCTACCGATTATGTTCAATTCATGCAATTGTTTGAGAAGCAATGTGAAGCTTTTGGAAATCCAAATCACCCCACCGAGGAACATACATGACCTATGTGGTAGTGAGAAAGGTGAAGTGATGGTTCATCACTTTGATACCTTGTGTATCTTTAATTCTTTTGGGTTTGGGAGCATGTGAGTCATTTTAAGGTTTTCCATTTTAGTGCATTCTCCTCCATCCCATTTATGTAGAGTCATTTATTGTAGGCTTTTTGGCCTTTTCTCACACCTTAGTTTGCAAGTAGGTGAGTGGAGAATGTGAATGGAGACACTGTGATATAGTATGACCAAAAAATTTATAATAATTGTAGTATAGATATACTATCTTAAGGTATGGACACTATGAGTTGTTGGGGTGTACTGCTACCAATGTACACATCACATTTGGTCCACAAGTGAAAGAGGTTTCAAGGATTATGTTGCTCACCCCCTTTTTAGAGTTTCTTACCAAAGTCTTCAATCAAGGTGGCATATAATTCTATGATGGACATTTTAGAGATTAATTTCTCTTTATAGAATTTTATGATGGACATTTCAGAGATCGATTTCTCTTTATAGAATTTTATAATGGGCATTTCAAAGATCAATTTCTCTTTATACCTTGCCTCTATTGGTTTGGATTGCACAATATCCTCCATCATGTTGTCATCTAAATGGATTACGTCTTTGCAACATTGATCAAAAGAATCTAGATTTAAGACTATGATCATGTTATAAAAAGTGTTTATATTTAATCCCATGAGGATGAAACATCACTTCATTAGTGTGTCGCCTAGTTCTAACATTATGAGTTCAGGGTTTTCATGTGCAAGATGTAATTTCTTATGGTTTCCTTAGGGTTTTGGCTCTACCATGTAGAGCTTTGTGGGCTAAACTCCACCTAGGGCACTACCTAGAGAATCCTTAGATGAAGGATGTCTTCAAAGTTCTAACCTTTACCTTTATCATAAACTAACAAGGTTGAGGCACCTCATGGTGAGATAAGGGAAAGAGGCATGTAAAAGACCTAGCTCCAAAAGAGGTAAAGGCTACATAAAGGTACGACCTAACAAGGTTGAGGCACCTCATGGTGAGATAAGGGAAAGAGGCATGTAAAAGACCTAGCTCCAAAAGAGGTAAAGGCTACATAAAGGTACGACCTAGATCCAAAAAGAGGTAAAGTCATGTAAAAGACCTAGGTAAAGTCAAGTAAAAGAACTAGCTCTAAAAGTTTGTTCAAAAGAAAGTTTGTTCTCGTCACATGGGTAAGAACAATGAGAACTTGGTGATCCAAGTAGAACAATGTTCAACACCTTACTTTAGTGCCCCTAAAAATCTAATCTAGGCATTAAAACCAAACCCATCACCCCAAGTTGAGAACACATTCTTACAACACGTGAGGAACACAATAAGAAAGCTCAAGAAAGCATGATTATAATTTTTGAATGTCTGATTAGATCACTTGTTGTAATTGAACCACATAATGTCAAATCCAAAAAAGTAATCTAAACATAAAAATGAGGAGTACGAATTTCTCTTTCAAGATGAAGAGGTACTATTTACCGACCCCAATCCATAAAAAGAAGAGGAGTACCAATTTCCCTTTCAAGATGAAGAGGTACTATTTACCGACCCCAATCCATAAAAAGAAGAGGAGTACCAATTTCCCTTTCAAGATGAAGAGGTACTATTTACCAAAACCAATCCTTTAAGACATGAAAAAGAGTTAGAGAGGAAGAATCTACATATGATATTATAGGCCAATCCTCAAGTAAGAGGTAAAGATGAGGATTTCTATAGATCCATTGAAGATCTAGAAAGTTGGTGACTAAAGGTGTTGTTACACCTCATTATAGAGCCACATTAGGAGCAACACCCTTACAAGATAAGGGTGTTTCTACACCTCATTATAGAGAGTCACATTAGAAGCAGCACCCTTATCTTGTAAAGATGATGATGTAGCTTCCATCTTTGCATCCCTACACTTCTCAGAATTTATGTAGGCCTAAAAGACTGTATGGAAGGGCATTCTAATGCCTAAGGTTATTTTTAAGCAATTTACTAGCGTTTACACAAATCTTAGTAAGGATGGTTAGAGGACCTATGATACCATTGTACACATTGAAAAATCTTGACAATGTTGAGAGTCATGAATGAAGAACGTAACACAATGGACTAATTCCTTGGAAATGCACATGAAACTCCAAATTCAATACTTCCTCTTGAAACACCTCTCAAGGTATGGCTAGACATTCTAGTGAGTAAGAATTTAAATGGAGAAGAGCTTTGGTTAGCCTTGACACTAGTCATAGTATCATATCCTATGAAACTTGGACATCCTTGGGCCAACCAACAATCATCCCTAGAGATACTGTGCTATGCTATATACTAGTGGAGAACCTATTAAACTATTGGGCCATTTTAAACAAAACATATTCACAATGATTAGTACCATGGTACACGAGTTCTATGTAACTGCTCCATTGCAAACAAAACATACTCATAGTGATTGAAACCATGGCACATAAGTTCTATGTGACCACGAGTATGTTTTCTTTGAAATGGAGTAGTCACAGAGAATTGACATAACTTTGACACTACAATTGACATGACCTTGACACTGTAATTGACAAAGGTAAATCCATTGACATGACTTGACATAGGAAACCTAGCCTCATCATTAATGATATGCCCAAACCTCTCTATTTTTTAAGACCCTAGCCTCATCATTAATGATATGCCTAAACCCACAAATAGCAATGCTTCCTTGTAAGGTACCAAACCTTCATCACTCATAATTAATGATAGGCCCAAACCCACAAATAGAAATGCTTCCTTGTAAGTTACCAAACCTTCATCACTTCTAAAGAAAATAAATCCACCACATCAATCAATTTTAAGGTTCAAAAAATGTGCCTACTCTGTGCTCAAGGGTATCATGAAGGTAAATCTTTCATATGGTGCCTAAAGAAATAATAATAATAAAAAAACCTCACCACCACCATAGTGACAAGTGCACCGAAGTGGAGGCTAAAGCAACAAAAATAAGTAGTCCACAGAAATGGAGGAGCCACAAGAACCTACTTGGAAACCAATAGGTAAACATGCCTACTCCCCATAACTCCAAGCTTTAATGTCCTCACCTATTCCATTCCCCCATAATGGAGTTGACCGAGCATATAATGTACATCAATCCACTTTTAAAGAGGACACCATTATGTTGTAGAAGCTTAGCAACAACAGAAACAAGAAACCCTTCTCTAAAAAATGAGGGTAGCCACAAGAACCCCTTCTCTAAAACAATGAGGGTAGCCATAAGAACACAAGACCCCTTCTCTAAAACAATGAGGGTAGCCATAAGAACACAAGAACCCTTCTCTAAAAAAATGAGCGTAGCCATAAGAAGACATCAAAGTGTCTATGGTACTTTGATACATTGGATGGAAGAGGACTTGAAATGTACAAAGTTTGAATTATTGGATAATCTACACCAATATCTTTTCTTCAATTTAAGAAGGACATTTAGTTATCATTGTGTATATCCATCAAAGGTAGATCCAACTCTTAAGGTCAACATTTTCACCACTGTGAAAATATTCATGGCTATGAAAATCATCATAAGGGGGAGATAAAGCTGATGGACATCTGCAAATCATACTTACCTCTCTCGAGCCTCATCATCAACTTAAATCTACCTAAAGTGACCTTCATGCGATTTTCATGCCCTGAAAAACTAAACTGGTCTTTCATGCCAAAAAAACACAAAAATGGTGATTAACAAAAATTGATGTGTTAGGGGGTAATTACAAATCTCATTAACCATTTCCCTAAGAATTTAGCACCATGAAAAACTCTAGTTTTTCATGTCAACCAAATTGGTTTTCATGTCAACACGCCATGGAAGAAACACCAAAAACATTGATCTTCGACTTTTATGAATTACTAATAAATATTAAAACCAATCAAAAATCAAAAGCCTAGTTTTTAATGTTGTACTTAAGCTTGATATTTATCATCTACACACAGATCTATAATCACTAATGTGTCATACTAACATGGGATCATGAAAAGTGTTTCATGCACTCACTTACTTCTTTCGCTATGTTGGGGGGATTATCCATTGGTTGAGCTTGAGCGGTGCTCAAAGAGCTCCACCTCATGCCTAGTGTGGGTAGTCACTTACATCGCTCTTCTCTTGCGTCCATTGTCACACTGTCACGTTCTCCTATGCATATTCTTCCCTAGTTTTACCTCACACACTCTATCTCACTCTCACACTCGAGTCTACATGCAAAACCTGCGGGCTAGTTAGTGATGTAACAATGATTCATGCCTGAACCTAGAAGGAAAAGCGCATCAATGGTTCCGAACCCTCAACAAACCCGAGGATAAGGCTAATTTCACACGGCTCAAGAATGTGTTTGTGCCCAGCTTTGCCAAAAGTGGCGACAGATGGAGTCCTGTGGCCTAGCTGCACAACATCAAACAAAAAGAAATGGATTCGATACGAGACTATGTGTCTCGGCTAAAGCACTTAAATTCAAGGTGCAAACTATGGGAAAGGCTAACTAATGAGAATCAGTTAATTACCTTGCTTCCGAAGAGACCACAAGATGCATGATTATCTGGTATTAACCCGCTTGGCTACTCTGGATGCACGTTGTAAACTAGAAATTGAGTATGAAGATAATATGTTGGAATTGCCACAACCTGAAGATGTCAGAATATCTTCGGCAACAACGACGTCGCGTGTTTCGAGTCACCAAGAGATTGGAACTTGGAGAAACCAAGTCAGAAACATGATTGTGGATGCATTCAGTAATGCAACACTAGAAAAATTAAAGTTAAAGAAGGGAAGATAAACATCTAGGCATGGGCATACCCATCTTTACCCCTGTAGAGAATTGGTGTGGTGCTCTATGTGTAGATTGAATCACACCACCACCGAATGCCCACAGTTAAGATCAAGGCCACTACTCTATTGTGTACACTGTGTAAAATTAGGGAATCATGACACCTCCATGTGCAGATATCCAAGGTTCCAAATAGTAGCACAACTGCTGGCACCTAGAGCTCCATTGACCTTATGAGCACCACCTGTGTAAATCACTGCAGCCTGCAAGATAGCCAAACTCTTCCTATTTACCTAGGGGGATATTTCGGGTACATGACACTTCACCTCTACCGCCACATGTTCTACCACCACAATTGCCACATGCTAAAATCAACTAAGTATTGATTGAAGATCCATCAGAAGATATGGATATGGTGCGTGAAGTAGAACTCAGTGGAGAGTACTATGAGAAAGCTGCATAGATTACACCAGAATAACACGCCGGTACTTGTGTTTTAAACCATGGTACAGTGAAGGGTAAGGACATAAACTCAAACATGAGGAGAGGACCGCTACAATGTTTTGGTTGTGGTGGACCGCATTAAATCGTTGAATGTGCAGACAAGAATGTGGTTCATACGCACCAACCCCAACAATTGACTGCTCCACCCAATGACATGCTAGTACTTACTTGTACTAAATGTGGGATTGATCATTTGATTAAGGATTGTCCATACCGCATAAGTGGTTCGACTTCCACGTCTAACCAGACCACTGTCCGAACCATTAGTGTGCCGCCTACTACGGGCTAGTCTCAGTGATGTAACAATGATTCATGCTTTCTCACTGACCCTAGAAGGAAAAGCGCATCAATGCTTCCAAACCGTCAAACCCGAGGATAAGGTTAATTTCACACGGCTCAAGAATGTGTTTGTGCCTAGCTTTGCCGCAAGTGGCGATAGATCCGGTCTTGTGGCATAGCTGCACAACATCAAACAAAAAGAAATGGATTCGATATGCGAGACTATGTGTCTCGGCTAAAGCACTTAAATTCAAGGTGCAAAATACGAGAAAGGCTAACTGATAATCAGTTATTGCCTTGCTTCCAGAGAGGAGTTAGAGACCACAAGATGCATGATTATCCGGTATTAGCCCGATCGGATACTCTGGATGCACGTTGTAAACTGGTAATTGAATATGAAGATAATATGCTAAAATTGCCACAACTGAAAGATGTCAGAATATCTTTGGCAGCAACAACTTCGCATGTTTCGAGTCACTAACAGATTGGAACTCGGAGCAAGCAAGTAAGAAACATGACTGTGGATGAACTCAGTAATGCAATACTAGAAAAACTGAAGCTAAAGGAGGGAAGAGAAACATCTGGGCATGGGCATACCCATCTTTACCCCCATAGAGAATTGGTGTGGTGCTCTATGTGTAGATTGAGTCACACTACCACCACCGAATGCCCATAGTTAAGATCAAGGCCACTACTCTCTATTGTGTACACTTGGTAAAATTCGAGAATCATGACACCTCCACGTGCAGATATCTAAGGTTCCAAACAGTAGCACAACTGCTGGCATCTAGAGCTCCATTGGCCTTATGAGCATCGCCTGTGCTGCAAATCACTGCCAGCTCTGCAGGACAACCAAACTCTTCCTATTTACCTAGGGGGATATTTCGGGTACACGACACTTCACCTGTGCAAATCACTGCTAGCTGCAAGACAACCAAACTCTTCCTATTTACCTAGGGGGATATTTCGGGTACACGACACTTCACCTGTGCAAATCACTGCCAGCTTCTGTAGGACAACCAAACTCTTCCTATTTACCTAGGGGGATATTTCGGGTACACGACACTTCACCTTTGCCGCCACATGTTCTACCACCACAACTGCCACCACAGGCTAAAATCAACCAAGTATTGATTGAAGATCCATCAGAAGATATGGATATGGTGCGTAAAGTAGAACTCAGTGGAGAGTACTATGAGGAAGCTATGGAGATTACACCAGAATTCTATGTCCTCCTACAGAATAACACGCCAGTACTTGTGCTTCAAACCACGGTACAATGGAAGGGTAAGGACATAAACTCAAACATGAGGAGAGGACCGCTACAATGTTTTGGTTGCGGTGGACCGCATTGAATCGTTGAATGTCCAGACAAGAATGTGGTTCATACGCACCAACCCCAACAATTGACTGCTCCACCCAATGACATGCTGGTACTTACTTGTACCAAATGTGGGATTGATCATTTGATCAAGGCTTGTCCATAGCGCGTAAGTGGTTTGACTTCCACTTCTAACCAGGCCACCATCCAGACCATTAGTGTGCAACCTGGTAATATCACACCACTCAATGTCTTGAAACGAGCCTAGGGCCAATTGGGGGACAAAGGGAAGAACTGAGGAGATGCACTTCCAAAACTGGCTGGAAGAGGAGAGTGAAAAAAGTGAGTAAGGGTGACACCAGGGTCACAATTTAAGATGGATCTGAAGAAGATATGATCGACACCAGATCCACCCAATCAAGAGAAGAAGGGGATCAAGCAGTCAAACAAAAAGAGCCTGACCTAGAGATGCAAGGGGAAAGACCATCAACCCCTAAAAAAGTCGGTGAATACCCAAATGCCATAAGGAAGCTCGAAGAAGCCAAGGCCCTAGTAGAAGAGTGCCAATCACTTTATGAAGTCAAGTTAAGGGCTAACTGGGTCAGGGATATAATGTATCCAAGAAACAAACCAACAAGGGAAAGAGAATTGGGCGTACCTACTCCAATTCCAAAAGAGACGGAAGAGGGATCTCAAGGAAACACGATGTCAAGAATGTTTGAGGAAGATGCACAGAATGACTCCATCCATTCATTCCCTAGGGATGGATACAAGAGACACACATGGAAGGAACCCTCAATTTCCAGAGAACCCAAAGACATAGGCAGCCTTGCGGCTGTACTGTCCACTTCTGTGCAAATGCCATTGGGACAATTGCTACATAGTTCACAAACATTATGGGCAGACATAAAGGAATGGGTAGAAGGCAGACTAAGGCCAACCGACACTACATAGGATGTTCTATCACCTCTGGCAAAAAGAACCTTAAAACACACAAGGGAAAGAACAACTAGAGTCATCAAGATATTGATTAATCAATTGGGGCGTTATTACAAAAGTGACGACACTAATGCTACAATCCCAATTCATCATAATAGGTAACAAAACTTGGCTATCCTAGATGGTGGGGTGGGAGTTAGCATCACAAAACGGTGTTGGAAAAACTGGGGAAAACCCGATCTAAAAAGAGCAAATCTTATCGTTAAAATGGCAGATGGAACATTTTCAAGGCCCATTAGGCTTTTAGAGAATGTGAGACTCAAACTTTATATGTTTTGCTACCATCATACATTTGTAGTAATGGACTTTCTACGCCGCCAACCAGACTGATATGACATAATATTGGGGAGACCTTTCATGAGGGAATCCAAATTGGTGTATGATTGGGTAATAGATCATGTGTATGTGCGTAGGGATTCACAAATTTTAAAGATAGATCTGAGAATGTGGAGAGAAAATCCCATGGAAGGGAAATTGTTCTCAGTAATGATTCGGTAAACAACTAAGCGGACCACATCCGTACAAATATGCCATCCCATGGTGGAAAATTTCAAAGAGGAAGAGAAAACGGAAATGTATGCATCACTTCCTCCTTCGGATTTCAGTGAGAATTGGATGCATGTGCTAGCTAGTATAGATGTGATGCAACCTCGAGGAACCCAATATGTGGAATCTAGAACTGTTCCCACTACCTCTGTCTGTATGGTCAATTGGCAAACCATTGATGAGGAATCAGAAGAGGATGTCTCTAGCATAGAAGGGACTGGATCACAAGGCCGTACCAACACCCAAAACCTTAGTAGATGGCGAAAGAAGAAACGATATATTGCTCGACAAAATGCCCTACTATGAAGAAAACCCACGGATGCCCAGTGCTGAGATACCTTGAAGCCACTAAGGTAAACAACAAGTTTTCTAAGGATTGGGGTGAGGAATTGAGTAAGATATCACTTGCAGGGAAACATAAGGAGGAAGTCATCTTTCAAGAACCAGAAACGCCTAAGCTTATGAAAGCTAGGCATCGAAACTTAACAATGCTTTGGCAGAAGCTGAGCGAGAGGTCAGGAAAGTTATGGCTAAAACAAAAAGTAAGAATGAGGATAAACCAAACTTGCTTTTAGTACCATACCATTTCAAAACCTACACAGTTGACCAACAAAAGTGGTCCGACTGATGCAATTGAAGTCAAGGAAGTTGATATTATGAGACCAAGGGAGTAAGCCAAACGTGTTTATATCACTAAGGACTTGACTTCGGTTGAAGAAAATGAACTCGTTACGCTCCTTAAGGAGTTTAAGGATTGTTTTTCTTGGAACTACAAGGAGATGAAGGGTGTACCACTTGAGGTGGTGCAACATATGATCCCAATCATGAAGGATCAAGAACAACCAGGCAAAAACCATACTAGATGAATCCTAAATATGCAACAATTGTAAAGGAGGAAATCGATAAACTCATTACTACAGATTTCATCTATGAGATAGAACATACAGATTGGTTGTCCCCAATCTTAATAGTGCCAAAAAATAATGGGAAACTTAGGGTATGTGTCGATCTTAAAAAGGTCAATGCAGCTACTAGGAAAGACCATTATCCATTGCCCTACACAGAACGCATTTTGGAGAGAGTAGTTGCTGGGTGAAGAAGCTTATAGCTTCTTGGATGCATTTTCAGGCTACAATCAGGTGTTTATAGCACCAGAAGACCAACATAAAACAACTTTCAATACAATGTGGGGGATGTTTGCTTACAAAGTCATGCCTTTTGGTCTCATCAATGCCCCAGCAACATTCCAACAGTCTTCAAAGACTACTTGCAGAAGTGGTTGGAGGTATTCATTGATGATCTCTGTGCACACTCTCGATGGACAAACCATCTGGCTTGCTTAAGGAAGGTGTTTGAGCGATATCGATTATATCGTATATCCCTAAACCCTTTAAAGTGTCAATTTTGGGTCAAACACGGTGTGATATTGAGACACATTGTCTCTAAGAACAGTATATCCACAGATGACAACAAGGTCAAGTTGATCTTGGAATTGCCACCACCCACTAATTACAAAGATGTGCAAAGATTTATGGACCACGTTGGGTATTACCGCCGCTTCATAATCTTCTATCCTGAAATCGCCAGGCCATTATACAAGCTACTCATTGTCTTTGAATGGACTGAGGAATGCTAGGAAGTGTATAATTGATTGAAGCAGGCATTGGCTAGCACGCCAATTCTAAAACCACCTACTTGGGACCTTATATTTCATGTGCATGTTAATGCATTTAACTTTGCTATTAGATACGTATTAGCATAGCCTGGTGAGTTCAAATTGGACTACCCAGTCTGCTTCGCTAGTCATTAATTGAATGATGCAGAGGTGAATTACACTACCACAGAGCAAGAAGGGTTGGCCATGGTTTATGCAGTCAAGAAGTATCGACATTACCTATTGGCCAATAAATTCATGTTCTTCATGGACCATCAGGCCCTATTATATTTGGTGAACAAGCCTTGCACCATGGGGAGAATCACACGTTGGTTGCTATTACTATTGGAATTTGACTTTACAGTTACGGTGAGAAAGGGGACACAACATGTGTTGCAAATAACCTCTCAACTTGAATCTAAACTACTTCTAGCATGCATTAGAAGTTAAAAACATAACAAAACATAATCTAGAAGCGAATATTACGAGAAAACAAGAAAAAATTACACTCTTTTTGCACATAAAACAGAGAGTAAAAAACCATTAAATTTACACAAATGTCATACCATTCTCCTTCAAATCCAACTCTCAATCATGGGTGACAAACCACAATTAGAGAGTGGGTGATGAATATTTGCATAGAAAATAGAGAAAGGCTAAGAAGAAGCCAAGGTATTGATCCCCAATAGTAATGCCAACCTAGAAAGTGATTCGTGCACTTACTCACCTCTTTTTCTATGTCATGGGGATTATCCGTTGGGGCTGAGCTTGAGCAATGCTCCGAGAGCTCCACCTCTTGGTGTGGGAAGCTACTTCTATAGCTCTTCTCTCGCGTATGTTGTCAAACTGTCGCGTTCTCCTCCTCGTGCTCTTTCCTCCTCTTGCCTCACACACACTCTCTCTCACTCTCATACTCCCTAAAATGCAATTAAGAAGAGATTAGAAAAAGAGTTAACACAAGTGCAAAACTTAATTGTGCTATTGGGAGAGTGTCATATTATGAGAGGATATTGATTTATATACAAATTTGGTGTGTCCACACTTAGAGTAAGTGTGTCTACCCTAGAGTTCCCAAAATAAAGATTCAAGCTCTACACTCTAGTAACTCTCCTCCTTGAATAATGAAGCACATAGTGGATAACTTTATAAATTTGGCTCAACTTACAAATAATAAGAGATGGAAAAAATTACAAAGTAGCTGTTAAACAGTGCCCATCTATTATTCGAGCAGAAGACAACCAATATATTCATATTACATTTATGGGTGGTGTTAGGGCTAAAATGAGTCAAAATTGTATTGAGAAAAGCCCTTAGAATTTATGTTAACTGTCGAATGGTTAACAGATGATGAAAATATCACCAAAATAAGGAAGTTGGTTCACTAAAAAAATTGGTTTTCTATGTCGTGAAAAACTATACCCTGGTTCTTTATGTCATAGGTCGGTACTACACATTAAGCATCAAAGTGAAAAACTATACCCTAGTTCTTCATATCATACGTTGATATACACATTAAGCATGAAAGTGTAGCTACATGGCCATCTACCTTCATCATGTGCTAAGAAGCCTAAAATGGTTTTTCATGCCATAGAGAGTTATCCAAAAAAATAACCATGCTATAAGGAGGCCATCTAACTTCATCATGTGTGTGCCAAGAAGCCCAAATAAGCTTTACCTCAACATTGTGAAAATATTTGGTTTTTTATGCCATGAAAAACTAGACTAGTTTTTCATGCCACAGTGTCATGCAAAAAAATCACCTTACTATCCCAGGGGAGTAAGAAACCTCCATAAGTCATGCGCTCAAAGAAATCAATATTTAACCACATGATCTCACCTGTGAAAATTCTTCTATTTTCATATCCATGAAAGTGTCTAGATTTTTATGCCTCTGAATAAGTGAGTTAAAGCATAAGTAAACAAACATGAGTAGATCAAATACTCATTAGCATCAAATAATCTACCAAGATCATAAATCATCCATAGCAAGCTATATCATTGGGAGATCTAATTAGCTTACTATTCTTCATTTCAAAGGGCTAACTAGCTCTCTATGAGTAAACACAAGTATTTACTCACCCACTGGCAGAATAACTACAAAGTTCATAAGCACCATAGCCTCACCATTGACATCCTTTCCACATAGATCTTTGGATGGGGGGGGCACATTGGAAGCCTAATTCATGTATGGCATGTTGCTTGGATTTTCCTTGAAAGGTACAAGACCAATAAATTATCCTCTAAAGCATAACTAAGCCATACTTGTTCGCCAACCCAAACCTCTCCACAACAAATGGATAACAATCTCTTCACCATAGAGAATAATGAAGAAATTCTCCATCAACCTCACAACTTGATTAAATTCTTTCATTAGTCTTTCCAATGGTTTTAACCTCACCTCAATCAAAGGGTCTAAATGACCCATTTTTATGCACTTGAATGCACTTAAAAACTAAAAAAGCACATGGGATGAAGAATGTAGGGAAAACATCGACTAAGAAGCTACTATCTTACATTCCTTCATCACTATATCAGATGAGGAATTGAGGTTCACACTTGTTTTGATGATTGTGATGTGGTTGTGCCTACGTTCCTTCAGACCCCCCATCTCTTCTCCTCCATTTCTATAATAAGAATTTAAGCTCAAAGTTAAGACATTGTAACCATGCTTGTGATTACCATAGAAAATATATTTATTAAATGTACATGAAAGTACTCAAAATTTCTATTATATGTGCTGACATATATTTGTCTACGCACTTGTATCTAGATCTAGCTAGGGAAATTTATGGAAATAAAGTCACCATAAATTTTCCTAGGTAGAGCTAGAGGTAGCTAGAGGAGGGTTATGAAGACAAAATTGCCAAAAATACACTATATATCAAATATACGATAGAAATTTGGAAATATTTATGTACTTTTATATACATTTAATAAATATATTTGCCAACTTATCTCTATTATGCCTAAATAGACTATCTCTAGCTAGAACTACTTGATCAGCTAAGTGCAAAATAAAGTGCACTTAGATACTTAAAGTACTAGATGTGAAATGCTTCTCAAAAAGACATACACTTCAATGGAGTCAATATTTTATTTCTTGAAGTAATCTTGCATATTCTCCTTCAAGAAATCCTTGTCCATTGGGATATTTTATTGGATCAAAATTGTCATATATAGTACCAATTTATAAATCATGTGTAAAGAAGGATTATTTAATAGTAAGAATGAGAAGATATTCATTGGTGTAAATAAGGATTGCTTTTAATAATAAGAATGAGAAGATGTTCATTGGTGTAAATAAGGATTTCTTTTAATAATAAGAATGAGAAAATGTTCATTGGTGTAAATAAGGATTTCTTTTAATAATAAGAATGATTAGATATTCTTACCTTACCAAAACACTCATCTTATAGGTAGCATCTCTAACTTCCTTGGTTAAGAAACTCTTTATCAATCTTGATAGCACATACTATATATGTTATGATCATTGAAGAAAGGACTAAGTGTAAGAAACAAATCTCACATTATGCAAAGCAACATGTAGCTTTGTACACTAAGTCCATATTAGGGAATTTGGAAAAATCCATGCATTTTGGAAAAAAAGAAATTGACATCTTTAAATTAATTTTGGTAATTTCGATGACTTTAGTAATTTCACTAAATTTGAAAGAGAACGTGGTTGCTACTCAAGGTTGGTAATAACACATATGGGGTGCTTACAAACACCATTTAAGCTACAATATTGCCAAGGAAAGATTCATAAATTTTGAAAGAAAATTATTTAAAAAATAATCAATTCTAAATATTAGGGGACTAACATGCACTAACTTATAAACAAAAGTGACTAACATAAATCTAACTAGTAATCCAATAATCCAAACTCACTCACCTTCACAATAGTCCTCAAATGTTTCAAACTCTCCTTTGCCTTAGCACACATATTTGTTGGAATCTTAATCTTTGTAGCACACTAACATTTCTCTTTTGCAGGTTCCCAATATTGTATTAAAATACTCTTTTAGTTTTCAAATGATCTATTCACATCTATGTTACTATGAGCTACACTCAACCACATAGGATATATTGGTTTAGACAGTCGAATAGGAACAAACTTTATGTTTCTAACATCAACCATGGGATAAAAAGCTTGCTTTGGCCTTTAACTTTGTGGTCCGTAATAGTGATCAACAAATTCCTCTAATCCCAATAATTCATCATCAATATCAACAATTATATCATCCACATGTGTGCCTAGAGTTCTTGCCCAAAAGTTCTGATAGAAGCCTCTATCCTAGATACTTGGTCTCTCTAGTTCTTGAGCCACGGTCTCCCAATACTCAATCATTGGGTGGATGTACAAATTGAAATTTTCATCATATCTTTGAAAATTAGCCCATATTTTCCAATATTGTATGTAATCCTTAATTATTTTTACAACCTCTAAGTGGTCTTTAATGTACTCAAACATTGGAACAACACATGGAACCCCCTGTTTTACAGTAGTATTGTGTTACCATCACTATTCTTCTTTTATAATTCAATACCACCATCTTTTGGCAACCATTCAATGGATTTAGGATGAACTTTATATTGCATAACTGGAACATTTTCCTACATGAAAAATCTGAATTGTAATGGCCTTGAGTTCCCCACTAGCACATCTTGTCCATTACACGTACCCATCAATGAATCCCTTGAAGTCTGGGATATTTATCATCAAGAATGGGGTTGGAGTAGAGATACTTGGCTATCCTTGAATATTTTCATTAAATGTGGGAAGATGAATGCTTGGCTATTCCTGAGTTTCTTAAAAAACCTACTAAACATTGCATCAATATCCTCATGTGTATGACCAACTATCAAAAATCCTAATTAGGCCATCTTAAATATCCCTTTGGTAAACCAATAACAATAAATAGGTGAAAAAATACTGATTCTTGTTCTCTAAGACAGCCTAATTATCCGATTGTAGCATCAAATTCTTTAGTAACTTCTTGAATTATGAACTAGGATTTGTGTCAACACTCTTATTACTATCTCAACATCATTAAATGTGGTTGAACAAGCATCCATATATTCATCATATAGGTAATGGTGAGATCAAGAGCCTTTCTAGAGTTTAAATCATTCAAAAATGTGCTAGTAGATCTAGGTATACCATCATTGGCAAGATCTCCATATGTATGTCTATCACACCTCTCAAGGTTTCATAGACATAAGACAAGAGAACATGTTGTGAAATTTGGATTAGACGGCCATAAGCTAAAAGAAAAATGTTAATAGTGCCCTTGTCCATGTCCGTGTCCATGTGTTATCATTCCCATTATAGTGACACTGGCAATTGTGTTGACTTGTCAATCTCTTGGAATGCACCTTCAATCTCAGGATCGTTGTTTTTTTCTAGTCCATCTTATCATGTATTATGCATAAGTAATTATTAGGATTTAATTTTATGAGTTCAATCATCAAGCGTAGTAGAGGTTCCTATAACTAAGTTGTTACAACATGTGGTTTTTTCTTTGATGCATCAATTTATTACATTCATCTTGGCACTTTGTGGCTCTCTCCCAACATTGATCCTTTTTATACCACTGTATATAGTGTACTTTTAAAACTCACTTGTTGTGGTAAGGCTAACATGCTCAAATTTGGTATTCCAGATCCTACCAAATGTTGATGTTGACATTCCTTTTTGATTGAGATACTTCAACGTCATATTAAACTCATTCGAAATTTCCACCTACTTGTAGTAGACATCTGGGATAACTAGTTGGGTTTCCCTAGTCTTGCTCCTCTAAGGCATCCCTTCAGAATTGTTCTATATAAATTCTTAAATTATTTCCCTTCCTATTTCAATGTGATGTGTTGCCTTCTTATAAGCCCCTTGTTTTTGTGCATTGGCCTTCCTACCATTCTCACATTGATCCCCCTGTACCTGTAAAATGTTTTAGTTGGAATACCATGCATCTTATACCATGCCCTCCTTAAACATAATTTCACACCATTGAATGTGAAGCTATATTGTCTTAATGATAGATTATTATATATATTCTACTAACTAAATTTGGACACTTGATCAAATTTGGAGTACTACATCATATGGCCTATTAAAAGACTCACATTTGAGAATGATTTAGTGCTCCTTATTGAAGAGGATTCCAATGATATGGATGACTAGTTCATCGATGAATGTGTTAATGCTCCAACTAAGAACAGGAGATACTACATGGTGAAAAGGAAACCCATAAAAGGGAATTCAGAGAGGACAACACTAGATGTTTTTTCCCATGTATCTACAAATTGATTATTATAGGAGAAGATATTGTCAAGTTGTTGACCATGATGCAATGATAGAATTATGCAAAGATTTTTTGGGGCGTTACTTACAATCTCACACTGATTATGTGTATGATTCCATGGAAATAGCATGCCATGTGGATGGAGTGGGGTCCTAGTTCTGGCCAAGTGTCCAAATCAACCTCTAACATGGATATATAACAAGGCCCTAGTTTTGGCCAATTTTTGTAATTGTACCTTTAGCTATATCTACATGTATATATAAAGTAAGACAATTGGCCCTAGTTGTGGTCAATTTCTCTAATTGTACCTTTAGCTATATATATATATATATATATATATATATATATATATATATATATATACGTACGTACATATGTACCTATATACACACACACATGCACACACACACACGCACACATATACATAGATATGTGTGTGTGTGTGTGTGTATAAATATATATGAATACATACATACATACCTAAAATATTATATATCTGTATGCATATATGTGTGTATGTGCATATATACATATATATATATGTATACATACATACATACATACATACATACACACATATATATAACTAAAATATTCTATATATGTATGCATATATGTGTGTATATGCATATATACATATATATATATGTATACATAAATACATACATACATACATACATACATACACACATATATATATATATGTATACATACATACATACATACATACATACACACATATATATAACTAAAATATTATATATCTATATGCATATATATATATGTGTATATATATATGATGTATGTATGTATATATATGTGTGTGTATATATATATATATATATATATGTATGTATGTATGTATATATATATATATATGTATATATATATATATATGTATATGTATATGTATATATATGTATGTGTGTGTGTGTGTGTGTGTGTGTGTGTGTGTGTGTATATGTATATGTATATATATGTATGTGTGTGTGTGTGTGTGTGTATATATGTATGTATGTATGTATAAATAAAATTTTATATATCTATATGCATATGTGTGTGTGTATTTAATATATATGTATACACACACACACACAAAAATAAAGGAGGATAATGGTAAAAAATAAGGAAGGGGGGAAAACAACATAAAAGAAGGGGGGGTTTAGTCAAAAATCAAGAGTGGGGGTATGTGTTTAGGTGGGAAAATAATGTGAGAAGGGAAATGTAGGTGGGGCCAAGGGTGGGGGGTTTTGAATTTTGAAATTTGAAATTTCCAAAAGGGCGAGTTTGCACGTGCCTTCTTCTTCACTTTGCCACCAAACTCTGAACTCTGAGATGACGACGAAATCTACTTGGATGATAGCTACCCAACTTTGCACTGATGTCCACCACAACTAGCATTTTGCTATGGCTTGCTCAGATTCTCTCTTATAACCCCAACAACTGAAGCTCTATGCTTGGTAGTGCTTGATACCCGCCATGATGCTCTTGCTACTACCATGGTGGCTTCCATACTATGAACTGCTTTGCCTACCATGGTGGCTTCCATACTACCTTGCACAGCCTCCAAGTGCACAAGAAGTCTTGGTCAATAAGGGCTTTTTACCATAAAAGATAACCTTGATAAGCCACCCAACTCCATGGTGTTGACAATAGAATGTTTAAGAAAACAATGAGAAATGATGCTCATAACCTACGCTTTGTGCCATGGTGTGTTGACAAACACACACACAATAGTTTCTTGACTTTATTGTTGCCTACCATGGCATGCTACCTCCCAATCATTGTGATCACCAAACCTTGGATACCATCATGGCATGCCAAGGTGTGAGAGCCCACACCCGTTCTCCTTAGGTATCTAGTTAACCAAACCCCTAAACAATGTTCTGGCTTGATACACACGGGAGTTGGACGAAGATATGGACATTCTTTCAATTTATCCAAATCCCACCAACATAAATTTGGCCAAGTGTCTAAATCTACATAAAATAGGAATTGCATAATGACCATCACATGTGACCTAATCATTTTGAAATCGTCTAATGCTAACTCCAATTGGGGACTTGCCTCCTAATACTCATCTCACTAGATTTGGCCAACCATTCAATATAGATTTGGACAATTGTCCAAATCTAACTCCATTAAATATTGGAAACTTGTCTAAGGCTAAACTTAATTGGGGATTTGTCTAATACTCATATTAATAGGTTTGGACATCCATTCAATATGGATTTGGACAATTGTCAAAATCTAACTACAATTCATAGCTTGTTACTATTGGTGGGACTTCTATCATTCTTCTCTTACTAGATCTCACCCTTGTTGAAGAATTGCCTAATGGAGACTTGTCTAATTCTCCTCTCGCTGGATTAAGCCAACCATTTATTTATAAATATTTGGACAATTGTCCAAATCTATATACAATTCATAGCTCACTTTTACTCGAGATTTATCTAATGCTCTTGGCATCTCACTAGATTTGACTAACCATTCAATATAGATTTGGACAATCATCTAAATCTATATATAATTCAGAGCTCCCTCATATTAGGAACTCGCCTAATGCTCTTACAAGATTTTGCCAACCATTCAATAAAGATTTTCTCACCCCAATTGGGGACTTGCCTAATGATCATCTCACTAGATTCAGCCAACCATTTAGTATAGATTTGGATAATTATCTAAATCTATCTACAATTTATACCTCACTTCTATTGGGGACTTCCATAATTCTCGTCTCATTAGACCTCACCCCTAACTTTAATTCTTATTAGGGACTTGTCTACTAATGCTCGTCTCGCTCGATTTAGCCAATCATCATTCATTAAAGATTTGGATGTCTACCTACAATTCGAGTCACTCCTACTCTCGAGGGGTTCACCTCTAAGAAATTTTGTGTATCACGTGCATTCAAGAGGTATTAAAAAAACCCCTTACATTTACATACTTTTATGAATAAAATGACCCCTTTTTCTTCATAAACTTGTGGTTTTTTTCTTTAAAATTAGTTAAAAAACCCCTCATGTAAATGTAATTCTGTAACTTTTTTGAATTAATATACCCCTCCTGGGGATGAACTCACATCCTACACTTACATATTTTTAGGTGAACCCCCCGAGCTCATACTAGGGACTCACCCAAATGCTCCTCTCACTAGATTTGACCAACCATTCAATATAGAATTGTCCAAATTTATATACAATTCATAGCTCACTCCTATTAGAGACTTGCCTGATGCTCTTCTCACAAGATTTGGCCAACCATTGAACTAACTTGAGTCACAAAATCCATTGAGAGACTTTCTTGTAGCATAGGTGATGACATACTCCTTAGTACCTTGGATGTATTTTAACACCCACATACTTTCCATTGATTATCCTAGGGCTTCTTGGAGAAATTACTTAAAATGCCAACAAAAAAAATTCATTTCTATCCCAATACTGCATAAGAAAATAAGAATGCTAACAACTAGATTCTGTATGAGGTTTCATCCATATACTTTGAAGTTTCTTAAATGAATAGCTTCATATGCCTTGAGTATCCCACTTGCATATTTTTCTTAGATATAAAAATGTTATCTCATCTATGAGATCTCAATCCCCAAAAAAGTAATATATAATCCCAAGATCAACTATCTCAAACTTATTCCAAACTTTGCAATAGGCATCTGTCTTATTTGTGAGATGTTTTTGTGATCATCCCATTTCAAGATGAGGTCATCTATATAGAGATAGAACAATGACCATATACATCATGCCATGCTTATAAGACATACAAGTTTGCATTTTATGGGCTACAAAAGAGACCAATTCTCATAAAATCAGCATCAGACATTTGATATCATGCTCATGAGCCTATTCCAACCCATAGAGTGCCTTTCACAACTTGCAAATTTTGCTTTTAGATTCACAAACCTTGGTGGCTACTCCACATATACATCCTCCTCAAGGTTCCCATTAAGGAAATCACTTTTTACATCCATTTGGTAGACACTCCTTGGTGGCTACTCCACATATATACATCCTCCTCAAGGTTTCCATTGAGAAAAGCACATTTTACATCTATTTGATATAGACAATCCACCCTCTTTCCCTCCCCCTCCTCCCCCTTTTTCACACTATTAATGCAAGGACAATGTAGATTGTGGTTAATAGGGTGTGGAAGAAAAAGTCTTCTGAAAGTTAAATCTTCGACCTATGTAAAACCTTTGTTGGCAACTAGCTGTGCCTTGTACTTTTTTAAAGTTACCATCAAACATGTATTTTTCTTTTTAAATCCACATAGTGCCAATTATGTTGTGTTTTGGAAGGCCATCCACAGGATCCCAAGTGTGATTTTTATGGGATGGAGTCATATTATGCTTACAGATACCATAAAATTTAGATAACTTATGCTTAAGGACAAGGAAGGTGGGCTTCTAAATGAGTTTTACTTTTAAAAAAATGAAATTCAAAAAAATACAATTGAGAAAAAAACCCACCCCTCCCCCATCCCAAGTGGGGAGCTAAACCCATCCCTCTCCCATCCTAAGTGGCGAGCTCGCCACTTGGGGTGGGGAAGTGGTGGGGTTTTTCTTAATTTCCCTAAATTTCTTTTTTTTAGAGAGAGAGAGAGAGAGAGAGAGAGAGAGAGAGAGAGAGAGAGAGAGAGAGAGAGAGAGAGAGAGAGAGAGAGAGAGAGAGAGAGAGAGAGAGAGGCAAGTTTTAATATTTAAAAGGTAAAAAATTTTAAAATTGGAAAAAAACCCAACCCCTTCGCTATCCCAAGTGGCAAGCTTGGGATTGCAGAGGGTGGGTGTTTTTTTGGAATTGTTTTCCTAAATTTTTATTGAGAAAGATAGATAGAGAGAGAGAGAGAGAGAGAGAGAGAGAGAGAGAGAGAGAGAGAGAGAGCGTAGAAGAGAGATTTGAAAAAAATTGGGAAAAAAACTCACCCTTCCCCATCCCAAGTGGCGAGCTCGCCACTTGGGATAGCAAAGGGTGGGTTTTTTTAATTTAGAATTCGGAATTTCTATTTTTTATTATAACTTACCTCTCTCTCCTCTCTCTCCTCTCTCTCTCTCTCTCTCCTCTCTCTCTCTCTCTCTCTCTCACATGAGTATCCCTCTCTCTTCCTCACCCTCTCTCTTTTGCCCTCCCTCTTTCGCCCTCCATCGCTCTCTCTTTAACATAGAGAGAGTGATGGCCCCCTCCCTTTTTCCCGCTACACATAAGAGAGCTAAATATCTAGTTTCTAGGACACATTTTTCAGCTTTACCGTACTTCATAGAGTGCACTAATTCAAAAGTCTCACTAGTCTCCCTCTCTCTCCCTCCCTCTTTCCCACTACACATAAGAGAGCTAAATATCTAGTTTCTAGGACATGTTTTTCAGCTTTACCATACTTCATAGAGTGCACTAATTCAAAATGTGAGGCATCAATTCAAATGAAGATGATTGAAGCATTATGATTTGGAACTAAGAGAAAATGAAAAGTCAATAAAGCAAAGAGCCCAACTTTGCCTTTAGAAATTCTTCTCTGAAGTCACCACCGCATAGTTCTCCTAGAAAATACAAAAAGTAGGGATTAGAGATGTTTCCCTTCACCCATATAGTTTTCATAGAAGATACCAAGAAAAAGGCATTATTTCAAAGAGTGGAAATGTTTCCCTTTTATAGTTTTCATAGAAGATACAAAGAAAAAAGGCATTATTTCAAAGAGTGGTGGTGATATGATGAGGAAAAATGTTGCCAAGACCAAAGGAAAATGTAAGGGGGGAAGGTATCTCTTCCTTTCACGACCATTGAAAAAAGGGAGGGTGAGAGTTGCCTTTGTGGACTTTGAAAGCGTATAAAGAAGAGCGTATGAAGAGCAAGGCTATAAAGAAGAGCGTATGAAGAGCAAGGCTAGCGACGAGCAAATGGCAGCTGTTGATTGTAGTGAGGAAGAAGCATGGCTGGCTGCCCGATGCATGACCCGCATTGTGTGCGTGCCCATGGCTTTGATGACAATCATGGACCTCAAGGTGCTGGACATTCTGGCCCAGGCCGGCGCAGACATGTCCGCCGACGAAATAGTGCAAGAGATGGTGCAGACCAAGGGCCTGCTGGTGCCCAACCCCCAGGCCGCCCACTCTCTTGATCGTCTGCTGCGCGTTCTTGCATGCCACTCCATTCTCACGTCCTCCTGCGCACCGCCGTCCCAGCCGCTCCCCGACACAGCCCCGGCGCCCCACACAGCTATAAAATACGGCCTCACGCCCATGTGCAAGTACCTCCTCACGGATGGCGCCGCCGGTCTCTCTCTTGCCCACTACGTCCTCTTGCAGCGACAGAAGGCTTTCACGGACTGCTGGCCGCACCTGACGGACGCCATCTTGACCGGATCCATGCCCTTCGCCAGCGCCCACGGCGGCTGCACCCCCTTCGAGTACTTCCAGACGGACAGCAGCCTTGCCACGGCCTTCAACCTTGCCATGTCCAGCCACACCCAGCTTTTCATGGGCCCTCTACTGGAAACCTACGCGGGCTTCGGCGCTGTGAAAACACTCGTGGACGTGGGCGGGGGGGTGGGCTCCTGCATCGCCAGGATCGTGGCCGAGCATCCTCACATACACGGCGTTAATTTCGACTTGCCTCACGTAGTGCGAGCAGCCCCAGCACACCCAGGTACACAGCTCCTGCGTTTGCATAGTTTCTGCATTGCATTACGCCGGTAACTCTGGCGCTAACTGATGTGTATATTGCACGCAGGAGTGGAGCACGTTGGAGGAGATATGTTCCAGAGCTTGCCATCCGGCGACGCCATTTTCATGAAGGTGATTATTTACGCAACAAGCTTAAACCTGCATGATTATCTCAATATCTTACGATTAATTCATACTGTGGCATATGGCAGAACATCTTGCATGACTGGGAAGACGCGCAGTGCCGCAAAATACTTGAGAACTGCTGGCGCGCACTTCCGGCGGAGGGGAAGGTTATCGTGGCGGAGCTTCTGGTTCCGCCGCCAACGTCGCCCGTTGGCACCGGACGGGTCGAGCAGCTGGCTTACCTTTTGGACCTGTGCATGCTCACCTTCATGCCTCGCGGCAAGGAGAGAACCTTCGCCGAATACCAGAGCCTAGCTCTCGGTGCTGGCTTCTCTCGCATCAACACCGTCTGCTACATCAGAGGGTTTCACATTCTAGAGCTTTACAAGTAATAATAATCAGGCATTAAATAATGCCACGGCGTTAAATAATCACAAGAAATTACGGTATTTGTGAGTGAGTGAGATATTACACGTTGATTGTGAGTGAGATATTACATGCTCCTTAACCTTTAATCTCTAATAAATCCACTTTATTTATGTCTTACTCTCTCTTCAATGTGTCTCTATTTATTCAAATGAATGTGTCACTATGACTCTTTTTTCCTCTCTTTGTTGGGAGAATTGCCACTCTTTTTTCCCCTCTTTGTTGGGAGGATTTTTGGTACTGATGAATGGCATACACCTTGATCGTGTATTAACGTAGGGTTTGAACTTGTGCCCCTTGTAACGACTCTTTTTTCCTCTTTGTTGGGAGAATTGCCACTCTTTTTTCCTCTCTTTGTTGGGAGGATTTTTGGTACTGATGACTGGCATACACCTTGATCGTGTATTAACGTAGGGTTTGAACTTGTGCCCCTTGTAAGTGAGTCAACCCATTTTGCCTCTGCACTAGTACTATTTTAAATCTTGAAAGACATGATGAAAATATTTATCCCTAAAGGTGACTTTGATAAATGAAAGGGAATCAACAAGAATCTCCATCCGCAAACGAAAGGGAATCAACAAGAATCTCCATTAGCAAATGGAAGAGAATCATTAAGAATATCCTCCATTAGCATGTTTTCAAAATCATTGAAGTTGAAATTTTGTATGTTTTTTATTAGATACTTTTTTTTAATGCTTGACTCACTCATCACTCATTCCACTTGTATGTTTGAGCTTTCACTCTTACATTCCCAACAATAATTCCACACCTGAAATCCTTTAACGTTACTTTCGGCCTAGTGACCTTGTCTAGTCATGTGCAAACCTTAAACGTAACTTCCTAGAGTATTATGTCACACAATTTCCCATGTATGGCTATATCACCAAAGCGAGAGCTTATCCATATCACCCATTCACATCACAAAATTTTAGCTTCAAGTTTTAAGAGGTTGTTTTTCCTCCATCTCACTACCATAGTCTCGCTTAGCCTAGTGGCATGGCATTGAGTACCATAGTCTCGCTTAGCCTAGTGGCATGGCATTGAGTAAAATTTTATATAGGTGGTAGTATGAGTGTAATGAAATTATCTAGATTGAAATCCATGTTAACAAGATCACCCCAAAAGAAAGGCAATAAAGTTTAAAAATCACTTGCTCATTTTCTTCATAAACTATAACATATGTACAACCTTTAATAAGAAGTCATCTAGATCCAGAACATTCTGCTAAAATGTCTCCCTAGGCTTATCACTAATATATCCAATCATCCTTAGCAAAAAAGAGATCAAGTACATGATTTACTAAGATCTTATAAGGCTTTTGACATGGATTCACTAATGTCTTTGATCTATCAAACGAATCAAATTGAGGATTCCCGAAGCACGATGAGTAGAATGTTGTGGGAATGGGGAGTGATGTTGCCTACCCATTTGAGAGGGCTGATAGACATCCTTTGTCAGTTTGAGGCTGGGTATGCCTTTAACTGGTCTCGAGATAGCTTGTAGAGTGTGGCATAGGGTAGATGACCATAAAGAAAGTGCCATAGTCATTCAATGTAGGATGGAGCTTGGGTCACATAGGCACGAACCCGATGAAAATCTGAACCAACAGAAGATGGCTCAGTTAAAAAAGTAGACATCCGGTACAAACCATCCTTCTGAGCTTGACCTCTGGCAACAACAAGACCGATAGTCTCATTAATTACCTCGACAACTTGATTGTTGAAGTAAACTCCATGATCAAGTTGGATCAATTAGGATACAGAAAGTAAGTTGAGGCCTAAATTAGGGACAAGATATACATTGTCCAAGGTAGCCTGGTTGGGGCCAGTGTTGGTGTCAAATAAGATGGTGCCAATAGATTTGATGGGTATCATTGTGTTGTTGCCACATCGAACTTCTCCCTTAGTGGGACACCCCTTAGCGGGACACTGAGAGATGAAAATATCAGCATTGCGTGCCATATGGTGAGTGGCTCCACTGTCAACTACCCAAGTGACTCGAGATGACCACAGGGAAGAGTTGGATGGGCCTCAATGATGGGCACATAAGGATTGTCAGGTAACTGACAGATCTGAATGAAGGCAGAGGCTTTCCCCTGCGGATAGCCTCGTCTAGGCCTTTGTTTCTTCTTCTTTCTGGAGGAATGACCTTAAATGTGACCTGAGCAAGATTGGTCGAGGGGCCGGGATGAGGTGCAAGGGAAGACCAATAAGACATCTCTTCAGGGATGGTGAAAGAAATTGACTGGGAGGATGGGGCTTGAGGAACCTGACTAGTGGATTGCCACTGAGAGGAATGCAGCCAAGTTGAACCATTGCCTGATTGCTGGGTCCTTGGCAAGGAGCCCGACAGAGTAGGTATTCGAGTACTACCCCCTCTTGATCTCCAATTTGGGGCATTCATCTGCCGCTTGGTTGTTTTGGTGGGTGGAGGTAGTGGGGTTGGAGGTGTTGCCTTTATTTTCCTTAGCTTTAAAAACACACTCATCATCAAAATCTCTAGGCATTTGGCAATAAGAGCAAAATCTATTCTTTTTGGGGATATTTTGCCAGTGGAGAATGGGCGTTGAGGCAGGGTTTTTGGAATTAGTATTGTTGCCGGGAGGTTTGCCTTGATTTCCTGAGTTGCTGTTCCCTTTCCCTTGCTATCCTTTTTGTGTAGAGGTGGTATTGGACACAAGGGCCCCCTCTTGAGTGGAGGAGGAAGAGGATGACTTCTTGGGACAAAATTGGTCATGCAACCAAGCAAAGCGCAAGAGTTGGCACTCACACTCATATAGGTTAGGCATAGGTTCTAAACTAATGGTTTGTGTGATAAAAGTAAAGAAACTAGGTGGTAACTTTTTAGTAAAGTGATAACCTAGTCTTCCTGTGACTTGGTAGAACTAGTGGTGGCATACTCGACATTAAGGCGCCGATATTCAGCAACTTTGATGGTCAGGTCATCCCCTTCTTTGATAGAGAAAATTTGAATTTGATGCTCGAGATTAATGTTACTTTATGGCCTTACCAAGCTGCTTAGGCTCTACAAAAGCCTCATAGCCTCATGAATCCACATAAAGTTTAGAATTCATCAATTTTTTTTAAATTTCAACACAATCTCACGCAGTGATAGTTGGAGATGCACTATCTAAGGGAGATGCCATGCATTCAACATTTATCCCAATCACATCAAGACCTCTATAACTCATTTATCCCAATCACATCAAGACCTCTATAACTCATTCACACAAGCAAATGTTTTTCCCAAACATCGTTTTGAACTTTACCCAAGTACTCAAAAATCTAGCGCTCTCGACCAAACTCATCCACCATTTGTACGCCTTACCTGTCACACAATGACAGGTTGGCCTCTACTAGCCTCAATTGCTCTGGTGTCTGCTTAAGGTTGTGTGTATCCGACCGCTTCTACAGAAAGATGTTTACCAAGTCCTTGTTGCATTCTTTCTCCTCTCCCCCAAATCTTGGTGGCTTGAGGTCCTCGAGGAGATCAACAGTCGCACTGCAAAGTGCTTTGCACAAGCACTCTATCCCATGATCCTACTCGAGGCACCACATCCTCAGTAGGAGGCAAATGCACCCTCCTTTATGCCAATCTTGGCACAACAGCACTACCTATGGGAGTAGTAGGAATAGCATCCAAACGGGCATGAATACTCCTAAGCATGGTCAAAATCTCAGTCTGATTTCTCACCAATGCGCTAGTCCTTGTAAACAACTGGGCTATTGACCCCCTCAAGAGATTTGTCTCAGCCTCTAACCCCATATCTGTGGGTTGAGTATCATCTCCATAGGCATCCTCATCATCGAGAGAAGATCATCCTTAAAGTAATTCTCGTTAGTGTCATCAGCTTGAAGGGCTACTTGTCCACTAATTCCACACTATCCATCGCTGCCGTGGGGACGGACGGGGATAGCCATTTCACGAGCGAGTGCGAACGAATGAGACACTAAAACTGAGCAATTGCAAAAAGCTTGATCAACATAACACTATTCATCTCGCAATATAAGTAGGCTAATTTCACTATTTTCAAACCTTCTCTCTCCTTCCACCGCCATCTACGTATGGTAGACGAGCTCACCACTTTCGTATCTCACTCCAAGGTCGACTATGAGATCATTCCTCGACGAGCCCACCACTTTCGTATCTCACTCCAAGGTCGAGCTGTCCACTAACGGATTGTTCCTCTGCACAATGTTGGGAATCATGTGTTACTTCCACTATGTTCAAACTTTCTCTCTCCTAATTCCACCACCCATCTACATATGGTAGACGAGCCCACCACTTTGTATCTCACTCCTCCAAGGTCCAACAGATCGTTCCTCTGCATTGTGCATGCAGGTGTGTCTCCGATGGAAGTAGCCCGCGCCGCCAGCAGCCACCTCCTTCTCTCCTAATTCCGTCGCCATCTACGTATGGTAGACAAGCCCATCGCTTTGTATCTCACTCCAAGGTCGACGAGCTACCCACTCCTTTGGGAGCACGTGTAACACAACGAGACGAGCCTTGCTCTTGATTGCTTGGAACCTCTTGTTGGTCGACAAGAAAGCTGCCATTTGCATTGCTACTGGTCTCCTTCTCACAGAGCCCCCCTCTCCACTAGAGATTGGGTATGTTTGGATTGTCACAGATTTAGTAGCTGAGTTGATGAGGCCTAATCTTGACCCCCACTAGTCATGACTTTCGTTTCAAGGTTTGCTTGGAACACACATATACACTTCTCCTTCTTAGCCGTTTAGCCCACGGGAAGGGATAGGAGAAGGAACTCTACAAACATGCAAAGCTTAAACTCAAGCCATCTTAATGCGTATGGGTTATATTCTTATGATGCCGTATATACAATTGCTCATGCGATTTCTCTACATTTAGCACAAGGACAGAACTTAACCTTTAGAAAAGCTTCCAAATTGCCTATCAATACTCGATCTTGAACACTTGAAGATAGTAAGGTGAGTGTTAACCACATATTGGTTAACACATTCCTATGACAACTATGTCTGCACACTTATGTAATAGACGCCCGTGCTATATTGTAAATCCCATAATTTGATGAGGGAAACACCCTAAAGACGCTCCCAAGTATTGAGCTTCAAAGGACAGACAAGAGGATCTTGGTCAGTTGGCCAAACCATAGAGAAAAGCTTTGTAACTATGTTTTGGGCGCCCCAGGTCACTTACTCCCAGGCAGCCTAGTGGGAAAAAAAGGCTTGGAACTATAAAAGCCAATTTCTCTTGTTTCTAACTCATTCTCCCATTTGTACAATAGAAGTGGAGTATTCTTTCTCTACTTCTCTCTTTCAACTCTAATCTAGCATGTGTGGTGTGCTTAGGATTAGGGTTTGGGAGTGATTATAGTGCTAATCACTTGTTTCCTCTTGCTTCCTCTCTCTCTCTCTCTCTCTCTCTCTCTCTCTCTCTCTCTCTCTCTCTCTCTCTCTCGTGATTAGGCTAACCATAAACTATCTCTTAATTTTCACTAACCTACTAGTGGTTAATGTGATTATTAGTGGACTTAAAGAGAGTAAAAAACTAAAAAAGATGAGTCTAATTGCTTGTAATAAGACTAATTGGAGTGGCATTAGTATTCTAAACTCTTTCCTTGACTCAAATCCATGCCTAGTTCACTCCAATTAGGCCCTAATTAGTAAGAATTAGCACTAATTTAATCTCTTTTATCTAATTTTCTCTCTCTTTTGAGTGGATTAATTAGTGAAATTATTTTGGGCTAATCATATCTTTGGATTAGCATAAACATTGCTAATCCACCTATCAAATCTCCATGCTTAAACTCCTCACCAATTAGGAGTAATTTGAGAGCAAAGAAGAGGGTTAAGGAATGATTAACAATGAGATTAAGATAATTAATATTTAGTTAAGCTAGAGGACCTCTAAATTAGTCGAAATCCACTAATTTAGAGGTAGCCTCCAAATTTAGCCCTAACCCACCCACCTAGCATTAAAGAGGGGATCTTAGTTGTCTCCCACTCACTAAATTTAGAGGTAGCCTCTAAATTTAGTCCTATCCCACCTAGCATTAAAGAGGGGGTCTTAGTTGTCTCCCACTCACTTCCCTCCAATTTGAAATTCAAATCTCAAATTCAAATTTCAAAAGTGTCGTGGACATTCCTTCCCAAGTGCCGCCGGGGTGGACATTCCTTCCTGGCCGTTCCTTCCCAAGTGCCACAGACGTTCCTTCCCGGCTGTTGCTTTCCAACTGCCATGGACGTTCCGTCCTGGTCGTTCCTTTCCCAAGTGTCGTTGGACGTTCCTTCTCCAAGTGTCATGGATGTTCCTTCTTAGCCGTTCCTTTCCAAGTGCCGTGGCCGTTCCTTCCAAGTGCCATGGACGTTCCTTTCCAACATAAAAATAAAAATTTTAAAAAAATCAAAATTTCTAAATCTTTTGAGATGCTTTTGGTCTACCTTCCCGCCTCACTTGGGTCATTTTTACATGCATAAAACGCCTTAAAAGACCACTTTTAACCTTAAGGGTGTGTTCACGCATAAGGCAAAAGTGAGCTAAAACTCCTATTTTGGGCTTGTGCGCCCCCTGTTGAAGCTTCTTTAAGCTTCCCCGCACACCATGGACACCTTTCAGTTATGGTTGCATGCTCCCACTGCCTCCATTCCATTTGGTGGCACCCCGGCCTCAATTTCTCATTCACATATGGTCACCATGCCACACATGCTTGGCTGAGAGGGTGAAACGATCTGGGTGAAACGATCTTTGAAGAGCCTTCATCTAGGGGACCCCCTCGATACATGCACCCCAGTGTGGATAGACACCCCGAGCACATTCACATACCCTCTTCTCTATCCACGGATCTATTTCCACCCCGAGCACATTCACATACCCTCTTCTCTATCCACGGATCTATTTCCACCCCCACCGTTGCAACATCTCCCCTTATGCCACAACTTGACATTCTAAGCTTAGCACAAGCTCTAGAAAGGGGAGTGTCACAACACTTGTACCCACAAACATCACATACAAAACCTATGTGGGTAAAAAAATTTAAACTTTTGAAAAAATTCCATGGAGTTGGACATCTCATATTCCACATCGAGGTCTTTAACAAAATCTGTCAAGCATTTGAAATTTTTTACGATGCAACCAGAGTCCATCTACTTGGACTCAATCTTGAAGGCAAGGCCGTGCAATGGTTCTAATCCTTAGACCATCGGACAAAAGTGCTTTCAACACAGTGAGGGAGGCCTTCATTCTCGGATTATCACCCTACGGCCCCAAGTGGAGCCTCGTCATCTGACTGTTTCAATTGGAACGAAAACCAGAGGAAATATTATTCAACTATATCGCACACATCAAGTACCTTGATTCGTGTTGCGAACGAAGAGAGGGAAAAATGAGGGATAAGCAATTAATGGACCGTTTCCTCTTGGGCTTGCACAATCCAAGGCTTCATGACCACATGTTGGTCAAGGACCCCTCCACCTTTGATCAAGCTCCCAAATGGGCGATCTTTCTGGATGACAACATGTGAGAAACCTATTCCACGCAATTGGCCACCACGCCGATGCCACCCCACAGCTCATTTGTAACATTACCTTCCTCTCCTCTTGAGCCCCAAGCCTTGCTAGTGGCACCGCCCCCCCAAACCAACTACTCACATAACGCGCCACCACGTCCCTCTCCCCACGAGTACCAATCTTTCCATCCCAACCGTTGCCTCTCAGGCAAACCCCATTTTTTATAGAAAGTTCCCAACAAGATCCATTGCTAAACCTATGAAGCCCATGCACTCAACCCTCCCTGAGGCACCCCTAACACCTCATCTCCCTTTTCCGATGCCTCACGTGGAACTTAAACCACTTGTGCACATATAGGTGCCCCTGCATGGAAACCACCTCTTCTGTGTTTCCTCTTCCATGAACCCCATAGAGTGGTGGACTTCCCTCACTCAAAAGAAACTTTTGCTAATGCAACCACAATGTCATAGCTATGGAATTGACCATTACTATAAGGATTGCCCTTTGCAATCAATTTCTCATTCCATAGTTAAAGGCATGCCGTCCCTCAACGTGTTGAGTGTTCAACATGGGAAGATATCCATTGTCCCATTGAATGTTGTCACACGGTTGTAGGCCAAGCTAAACAAGGCCACATCCCAAAAGAAACAACGCTCTAAGCACGTTGGCCATGGTGATGATCAGGTTAGCATCTGTGTATGGACTCAACAAAGACCACATCCTCCTCCTCTGCATGAGCGTTGATCATGCAAAACTTCCCCTCCCCCATGCAGCCCACCAAAAACTCACGAAACGGGAAAAGTGGTTGGCCACATATCCCAATGCCATCCTTGAGAAGCAATGCCTTTAGGAGGCCCAAGCACTAGTAGAGCAATACTAGGCTCAACTTGAACCGCTACCCGTTTTTGTAACCTTTGACCCCGTACCGGAGTGCGTGTTGTCCTCCATTGAACCTGAACTTCTGCAAGCACTGGGTCAGGTAGGAGCCCCTGCAACCGCTCCAAGGCTGAGGAAGATCCATTCACCACCAACATGATGTTGACAAATGACGATTTTCCCCCTCATGCACCTCCTCATCCTCCTATTCCTATTCCTATTCCACAAACAGCCATGTCTGAATCCCTCGTTCACATCGAACAACTGGATGCGAACACTCACACAGAGTCCGATAAAGACTCACGACGAGGTCCGCACACCAAATTTGCTGAGGTATTTTATCCTCCTACTGCAACTACCTCTTGACCTCCACACTTGTCAAATATTGACAAAATTGAACTTCCATATACTATTGCTAGTCCACCCTATGATCAAGGCCCTGCTCCTCAAGAAGCCCCTACTCATCAACGCGACCTGGCGGGTCTCTCTGCCTTCCTTTCCTCCCAAATCCAAATGCCCATTGGAACCTTGTTAAAAGGTAGTCCAAATTCATGAAATGACCTTCAGGATTGGATGGAACACAAACTACAGGCTTATGTGGAGGAGGAAGCCCCAGATTCCTTAGATGAATCTAAGTCCCATCATCCAGACTTACTCGATCACCACCGCCCACAACACAAAGGTGCACCAGCCATTCGCGTCAATGCACTGGGACAATACTTTGAAGGTGATGACACAAACACAACATTGCCCATTTCCTATAACGGACATGTGGTCAAGGCATCGTGGATGGAGGTGCTTGAGTAAGTGGATATCCTTACACAAACATGTTGGGAAAACTAGGGCATCCCACCACATTGGTGATCAAACTTGCGGATGGAAACTCTGCAAAACCCCTAGGCCTAGTGCATGACCTCAAGGTAAAAGTTTGTGGCATGACATTCCACCTCACATTTGTGGTCATGAACTTTTGTAATGCCTCCTATGATGCCATCTTGGGTCGGCCCTTCATGAGACAAACTCGACTGCTCCATGACTGGGACCTGCATTATGTCTACCTTTGCAAAGCGTCTCAAACGCTTAAGTTCAACTTATATACATGGCACTCACATCCCATGGCCAAATCTCCATGTGACTACCACCAGGAGCAATGATCTCTTGGTTTGTGATGCTTGTCATCAAGCCCTTGATGATGCGCAGGTGCCATGCACAGCCGCTTCTGTCCATATAGTGACAAAGTCGACCACAAAAACTCCTTGCTACACTTGACACCCTCCCAGATCGCAAACTCGGCACACAATTTGTGCTCCCAAGTGGCTAGACCATTCATGAACCCTATAAGGCCATTGCCTTGCTTAACACCCTGAGTGTAAGCATAGCTCCACAACCTGAAACAACCACCCTTTGGGTTTGGATAAATTTCCCCTTTGGTAGAAACATGTAAAGGAAGCGTGCCCTGCTGTCTCCCACATCTAGCCACAATCTTTTTCCAAGGAAAACATGGGTCTCTCTAGGCAAACCATCTCTAAAAATTGCCCATGCCAAAGTTCAATTGCCGGGTTGCCAATGCATACAAAGCCTTGGGCCCTTTACCCAAATTGTACATACTCTATCTAACCCATTGGGTTGTAAGTTCTATGTGGTTCCCATAGGTGAAACAAAAGAAGCAGTCATCCTTGGCGGAAGCTGGGTCCAAAATGATACAAGTAAAATTAACTGAGCTGACAACACAACTACCCTCAAGCTTCCCCAGGGCAAGGTAACAATGATCCTCTAGCATGAGGAGTGCATCGACTCTGATCCTCTACCCCCACAAACTGCTTCCACAAACTGCTTCCACAAAGGGTATTCTCACATCCTCCCCAACAACTGGTAAGTCTTTCACTACCCCTGAACTACCACCAAAACTCAACCTACCAAGAATATGGATTGGACTCCCGACCGAGAATGGTCTACAACGGTGGCAAGCCCACATATATCCTATGGTCCACACCAATCTCATATTCTTGGAGGTGTGGAAAGCTATTGGAAAACCCACACTAACAAAAGAAAACACCTATATTCAAATTTCACATGAAATGCGTTTAATGAGTGTCAGGTATTTCACTCAAATTTCTATTTGGAAATAACCAATTGGAGTGCAGATTTCACGTCATAGATGCAAGTGCACTCCAAGGCCGAATAATAATTAGAAAAGAGTGGATTGATGCCACTCATTGCCAAATCAATTGGTGTGAACAAACAGCCACCATGGAAATCAATGGCCAAAACCCCGTGTCCCTAAGAGGAAATCATCCACGCACCCTCACCCTCGACTGCCCTACCCCCTCACGCCCCCTCCTCATCACCGATAGTCTCCCCTATTCCCCCACCCCATGCCTCACCTACGCCGATTGATTGGCCACTATCGACACCACCCCACCAATGATAAACAAGCCTCGTCCGTCGACATTTCCCCTCAACTCTACATCCTTGACCACCCACACTGCAAGCACCTCGACCTATTCTTGCCATTCAAGGATTCTACGATGACTACACAAAATTATGGATTCCCAGACAACCATCTCTAAAACCCAAGTGGAAAAATCCAACTAAGCTAACACACATCAACCCTAAGACAAAGTTTTAACGTTGGCTAATCCTCAACCACTTGTTAGCGGTCTCCTTCACAGATTTAGTAGCTGAGTTGATGAGGCCTAATATTGACCCACTAGTCAGACTTTCGTTTCAAGGTTCACTTGGAACACACATATACACTTCTCCTTCTTAGCCGTTTAGCCCAGGGGAAGGGAAACGAGAAGGACTCTACAAACATGCAAAGCTTACACTCAAGCCATCTTAATACGTATGTGTTATATTCTTATGATGCCGTATATACAATTGCTCATGCGATTTCTCTACATTTAGCACAAGGACAGAACTTGACCTTTATGAAAGCCTCCAAATTGCCTATCAATTCTCGATCTTGAACACTTGAAGATTCTGTAAGGTGAGTGTTAAAACCACATATTGGTTAACACATTCTTATGACAACTATGTCTACACACTTATGTAATGGACGCGTGTGCTATATTGTAAATCCGATAATTTGATGAGGGAAACACCCTAAAGACGCTCCCAAGTATTGAGCTTTAAAGGACAGACAAGAGGATCTTGGTCAATTGGCCAAACCATAGAGAAAAGATTTGTAACTATGTTTTGGGCGCCCCGGGTCACTTACTCCCGGGCGGCGACCTAGTGGGAAAAAAAGGCTTGGAACTATAAAAGCCAATTTCTCTTGTTTGTAACTCATTCTCCCATTTGTACAATATAAGTGGAGTATTCTCTCTCTCCTTCTCTCTTTCAACTCTAATCTAGCATGTGTGGTGTGCTTAGGATTAGGGTTTGGGAGTACTAATCACTTATTCCCTCTCTCTCTCTCTCTCTCTCTCTCTCTCTCTCTCTCTCTCTCTCTCTCTCTCTCTCTCTCTCTCTCTCTCTCTCTCTCTCTCTCGTGTGACGATGGAGATCTCACATGATCTTCGCAAGAGAGCTTGCATCACCCATTGGATTAGAGCGACCCCCCTCAGTGTGACAACGAGTGCAGGAGGACGGCGATGACGAGCAGCTACGGTGGAGCTCTTGAGCCATGCTCGAGCTCAACGGATAGGCAACTTTTCACAGCACGATTAGGGTAGGCTTTCCTTAACATTTTTGGCGGGCCGCTGCTGGGGAGTGCCATCCGTTACTTGTCTACGCCATCTTTGATTCTCGTCTGAGAATCCGACGGAGCCCTCATAGCCCAATGCCTGGTAGGCTCTTTGGCATGCACTTTTTTTATTTTTTGTTGTAGTTTGATATTTTGTTTGGTTGCTCCGATGTTTTTGTTAAGATTCGTGTATAGCTTTGTGTTTAGAGTAATATCATCACTTGTTTGAGTAAAAAAACTTGTGATTTGGGTGATTAGAGAGCCTAATCTAGAGGGTTTTTGCTGAAACCTAGACTCTTTTTGCTAATTTGTAGCTTAATTTTATTTTTTTTTGGTTAATTCTTTTACATAGGTAGGTTAGCATTATTAGATAGAACACTAATCAAACAAACAAAACCATAAACTATCTCTTAATTTTCACTAACCTACTGATTAGTGTGATTAGTGGACTTAAAGAGAGCAAAAAACTAAAAAATTGAGCCTAATTGCTTGCAATTAGACTAATTAGAGTGGCATTAGTATTCTAAACACTTGCCTTGACTCAAATCTATTCTTAGTTCATTGCAATTAGGCTCTAATTAGTAAGAATTAGCACTAATTTAGTCTCTTTTATCTAATTTTTTCTCTTTTGAGTGTATTAATTAGTGACCTAATTAGTGAAATTATTTTAGGGTAATCATATCTTTGGATTAGCATAAACATTGCTAATCCACCTATCAAATCTCCATGCTTAAACTCCTCACCAATTAGGAGTAATTTGAGAAGCAAAGAAGAGGGTTAAGGAGTGATTAATAATAGCATTAAGAGAAAATATTTAGTTAAGCTAGAGGACCTCTAAATTAGTCGAAATCTACCAATTTAGAGGTAGGCTCTAAATTTAGCCCTATCCTACCCACCTAGCATTAAAGAGGGGGTCTTAGTTGTCTCCCACCCACCTAGCATTAAAGAGGGGGTCTTAGTTATCTCCCACCCACCTAGTTGTCTCCCACCCACCTAGCATTAAAGAGGGGGTCCTAGTTGTCTCCCACTCACTTCCCTCCAATTTGAAATTCAAATCTCAAATTCAAATTTCAAAAGTGCCGTAGACATTCCTTCCTGGCCGTTCCTTCCCAAGTGCCACGGCCATTCCTTCCCAGCCATTCCTTTCCAAGTGCCATGGACGTTCCTTCTATGTGCTGCGGACATTCCTTCCCAGCTGTTCCTTCCAAGTACCGTGGATGTTCCTTCCCGACCATTCCTTCCCAAGTGCCGTGGTGGACGTTCCTTCCAAGTGTCGTGGATGTTTCTTCTTAGCCGTTCCTTTCCAAGTGCTGTGGACGTTCCTTCCCAAGTGTAGTGGACGTTCCTTTCCAAAATAAAAATAAAAAATTTTAAAAAAATAAAAAAATTCTAAATCTTTTGAGGTACTTTTGGTCTACCTCCCCGCCTCACTTGGGTTGTTTTTACATGCATAAAACGCCTCAAAAGACCACTTTTAATCTTAAGGGTGCATTCACGTGCAAGGCAAAAGTGAGCTAAAACTCCTATTCTGGGCCTTCGTGCCCCCCATTAAAGCTTCTTTAAGCTTCCCCGCACACCATGGACACCTTTTGGTCATGGGGGCATGGCACCCCGGCCTCAATTTCTCATTCACATGTGGTTGCCATGCCACACATGCTTGGATGAGAGAGCGAAAACGATCTTTGAAGAGCCTTCATCTAGTGGGGCCCCTCCATACCTACACCCCAGCGTGGATAGACACCCCGAGCACATTCATATACCCTGTTCTCTATCCACCACAAATCTATTCCCACCCCTCACCCTTGCAACACCTCCCCTTACACCATAACTTGACATTCCAAGCTTAGCGCACAAGCTCTAGGAAGGGGAGCGTCACAACACTTGCACCCACAAACATCACATACAAAACCTATGTGGGTAAAAACTTTCAAACTTCTGCCAAAATTCCATGGAGTTAGAGACCCCGTATTCCACATCAAGGTCTTTAACCAAATCTGTCTCAGGCATTTGAAATTTTTGACAATGCAACCAAAGTCTATCTACTTGGACTCAACCTTGAAGGCAAGGCGGTGCAGTGGTTCCAATCCTTGGATCCTCACCACAAAAGTGATTTCAACACAGTGAGGGAAGCCTTCATTCTTGGATTATCACCCTACGGGCCCAAATGGAGCCCCGTCATCCGAGTGTTCCAATTGGAACAAAAACCATAGGAATCATTATATGCGACTACATCGCACATATCAAGTACTTTGATTCGTGTTGCAAAGAGAGGGAAAAATTGAGGGATAAGAATTTAATGGACCATTTTCTCTTGGGCTTACAGAATCCAAGGCTTCATGACCACATGTTCGTCAAGGACCCCTTCACCTTTGATCAAGCCAGCAAATGGGCAATCTTTCTCGATGACAACATGTAAGAAAGCTATTCCATGCAATTTGCCACCGTGCCAATGCCACCCCACAGCTCATTTGTAACATTACCTTCCTCTCCTCTCGAGCCCCAAGCCTTGCTGGTGGCACCGCCCAAACCAACTACTCACATAATGCACCACCGCACCCCTCTCAAAGTACCAATCTTTCCATCCCAACTGTTGCCTCTCCAGGCAAACCCCATTGCTTATGGAAAGTTCCCAACAAGGTCCATTGCTAAACCTACGGAGCCCATGCACTCGGCTCTCCTTGAGGCACCCCTAACACCTCATCTCTCTTTGTCGGTGCCTCACAAGGACCTTAAACCACTTGTACACATATAGGTGCCCTTGCAGGGAAACCACCTCTTCTGTGTTTCCTCTTCCATGAACCCATAGAGTGGTGGACTTCCCTCAAAAGAAACGTTTGCCAATGCAACCACAATGTCATGGGGCTGTGGAATTGACCATTACTATAAGGATTGCCCTTTGCAATCAGTTTCTCATTCCACAGTCAAAGGCATGCCATCCCTCAACGTGTTGAGTGTTCAACATGGGAAGATATCCATTGTCCCATTGAATGTCGTCACATGGTTGCATGCCAAGCTAAACAAGCCCACATCCAAAAAGAAACAACGCTCTAAGCATGTTGGCCATGGTAATGGTCAGGTTAGCATCTGCACGGGCTCAACAAAGACCACATCATCCTCCTCCGCGAGCGTTGATCATGCAAAACTTCCCCTCCCCGATGCAGCCCACCAAAAACTCACCAAACAGGAAAAACGGTTGGCCACATATCCCAATGCCATCCTTGAGAAGCAACGTCTTTAGGAGGCCCAAGCACTGGTAGAGCTATACCAGGCTCAATTTGAACCGCTACCCGTTTTTGTAACCTTTGACCCCGTATCGGAGTGCGGATCGTCCTCAATTGAACCTGAACTTCTGCACCGGGGTCAGGGAAGAGCCCTTTTGCAACCGCTCTAGGCTTGAAAGATCCCTGCCCCCTCCGCACAATGGATTCGAGGGTGCTAGCAGTGGAAGTAGCACTTCTTGCGCGGGGCAGGATCCCTTACTCGGGGCCTCGCCCACACGGATATCTGGATAAGAGACTAATCCCTTGGTTCTTAAAAACGAAGCCGGAAAAACTTCCCCCTACCGGAAAGCACGTGCGATTCCTCTAGGATATTTGTACTCTAATGTAGCCAGGGTCATTATTGACTAGACTAATCTAACCGAACCTGTGAGTCACTTGGTCAGAACAAGGAAGAAACTTGCACTTGGATAATAGAAACCAACGCTTTTTTCCCCATCAAGAGGCACAGCCGTTGATTCTTTTTCCATAGAACAATTACTTCATCTATCGTACTATAACAGAATTGAGTCTCATTTTATGGATCCATCCAGTCCCATGGATTAGCCAACCGCCCAACCACTGTAGTGATGGGGGATCCAATTAGGAATTTGGTTAGGTTTTGTCCCGGGTACCAGGGAAAAGAGTTCCCAGGCCCCCTAGTCGGATATTCATGTAAATTTAACGCCAGTCACACCACTTACACACCCAATATGAAATTCCCTTTTTCACAAATTCAACTATCTTTAAAATAATCATTTAATGAAACCATAGTGTCACTGTTCATAATCCTCCAAAATATCCAGTTGAATCCTAATTTCCAAGCATTCCTTCATCGGTATACCTATGGCATCATTGGCAACCAGAACGCTCACCACCTGAATGCTCTCTCAGGGGCCTTTTCGATAGTTCCCAGCTCATAGTACCCGACAATATATTCCCAGCTCATAGTACCCGACAATATATTCACTTATAAAAATCAAGATGGAATCTCCGTTGAAGATCAGCAAGATCAACCAACAGATCCATATAAAAGAGGCATGGACTCATCCGTTGAGGACCGGCAAGGTCAATCAACTAGATCCATGCCCGGTTTCAGAAAACAACTCTTACTCCTTGTTCCAATATCTTCCCCGCCGCACGTGTGGGTATCTTCGGCGACCCAGAGCCCGAGCACCGTACCGAGGCTGGTTAGGACAAAATACTTCCTTGGGGGGGAGAGAGAGACATGCTTTAAAAAAACATTTAATTTAAGCATAAATGGAAATTTATGTGTTTTATCACTATAATTCATTAAAGAACTTCAATTGTATTAAAAAGCCATTCAATTGAATACTTCTCAAGCTTGAGAGGGGTTGAGAAGAGAGAACATAGAGGGGTTGAGAAGAGAGAACATTTGGAGATTTAAAAAAAGACCATAAACCACACTTTACCTCCTAAATTGCTTGATTCTTTAATCAATGTAGAGGCCCCCAACCAATCAATTGGTTTGGTATGTTGATGAAGACTCCAAGGAAGATTGAAGAGAGAGAGAAACTCCAATCTCTCCAATTTGTAGAGGATTTTAGAGGAGGATAATAGAAAATATCATTATTTCAGTAAAATACTTGCATGCTATAGTTCTCATATTTTTTTACAAAGGGCTAAGGTTCTTTTTATAGGTGAGGGAGGCCTCTAACCAAGTCCAACTAGTTTCTAGAATTTTCCAAGTTCAGTTTGGTTCAGTTTGACTGAATTTGGACAAGATTTGGATCTAGTTTGGCTCCCTTTTGATTTGGTTTGATCTAGGAGAGAGGAGAGATAAAAATATCACAATATTTTTTAGTTTAAAATGCCACCACACATGTGAAATAGGCGCCTCCTTTAAGAGCCCCCTTCTCCTTACCAAGGTGTCAAAATTGAATCATTATACCCAAAATATCTCTTTTTTTTAGTAATATACATAGTTTTTTACTAATAAACCTTGTACTTAGTCAACTCTTCATCTTAAGTGGGCATTTACTCATTTTTGGGTATTTTTCTTTTGTAAATTGGATTCATCTCCTCCCCACACTTGGATTAATCCTATTGGCCCATAGGAATCTTAATTGGACCATAATCCAAAAATTTTTGAAAATCTAGACCCTTAGGCTAAGGTCCTTTGTACTTTTTCTCAATTAATTCCAAATACACATTGGAAAGTTCTTTTTGAATTTCTTTTTCAGAGGAAACCATTTTTGACACTAGGAGGATTTTTATATCCAAAAATATCTCAAATTTGGATTATCTCTCTCTAGATATTTTCTCTCTCTAGGTCAAAACAGGGTAAAACAGAATCTTTCTTTTATTTCAAAGAGGGGAATAATTACAAGATCAGAAGGGGAGGTTCTTACACATGTACACCTTAAAAGCTAGAGGGAGGAATCTTACATCCTACCCCACTTAAAAAACGCGAGATGTCCTCATCTCGTAGGTGGAGTATGATCTCTTTCATCTGCTTCTTCTTCTTCAATCACTTCCAGTGTTACTGCCTTGGAAGTGGACGATCGATTTGGGAACATCTCTCTTGACTTCCCCTATTCTGAGAGGCGGAGATCTTGCATTACTTTGGATTAAAATTGCGGGTTGGTTAGAGGGTCTACCTCTGGGATTTCTCTGATTTTGGCAGAAAGAAACCTAATTACTCTGGAAGGAAAGAGCTGAAGTCTGGAATCTTGATCCTTGATTTTCCCACCCTGAAAACCTTGTTCTAAAAGGAGTTGGGCAATCCATACTGCAATGTCCAAGTCCTTGATAGTTATAGCATTTCACTCCCTTGTTCAAGGGTGGAACTTTTGAAGTTGAATTCCAAGGGATTGAGTTCCGAGAAAAGGACATTTCTTCCATTGTGGAACTTCCCATATCCTGGGCTTGACCCTTATATCTCTTAGATGGTGGAAGGTTGTGGAGCTAGAAACCTTTTAAAAGGTGATGGTGCTGGCTTCGGCGGGACCTTGACATCAAAGGCCTTGGCGAAATCCTTCGCCATCCGCACTGCTTCGGCCATGGAAACTGGCTTGGCATTCTTCACACTAGGATATTCAAAGATTCGTTCAGTCCTCGAATGAACCTGGCTATCAGTTGTTCTTCATCCAGCGGTGGCGAGTATTTGAGGAGGAGAGCAAACGCTTGGTGATATACTTCAATAGTTTTGCTCCCTTGGGTTAACTCTAAGAATTCGTTCATCTTTGTTTCCAAAAAGTCGGGAGGACAGAATCTCTTCCTTAGGTAAGTTTTGAGATCATTCCATGTTTGAGTGTTTCGATCCACACGGTTTGTCTCGCAGTGGTTTCTCCATGCTACTCTGGCTGTTTCTACTATCTTCAGCCTTGCAAGAGCCATTTTGCTCTTCTCATTGTACCCGGTGACATCGAAGTACTCTTCCATTGCTTCGATCCACTTCTCCACAGTTTCGCCCAAGTTTTCCCCTTCACCCTTGAAAGGTCGAGGCTGTGATCTATGAAGAGTTTTACGAACATCCAAGTCGAGCTCTTCCTCATCGAGTTGGGGGTTATCATTCCTACCATGAAGACCTCGATCCATGATCCTATCAATACGAAAATTCTTGTTAAGTCCTTTTATTTACAATTCAAATCCGACTTTAGATCCAACTGATTCTGGGGTTCTTTAGATTGGAAAGCTCTCCACAGAATCATGGAATAAAGATCCCTTATATAGAACTCACTATCAGATAACAATTCATTCAGAACATATCATTCATATTCTTAACACAATAATGGTCCATCAGACCGAAAATTCCATCTGAACATTCCTCCATGGAAGTTTCAGTTATGCAGGTTTTTAATTTGTCATCCCTTAACTAGATCCATTAGGTCAAGTGTTAACAGTAGCAATCTGTTAGCACAATCCAGTAATCTCGTAGTGATTTGTTGAAGTCATTATCGTCATTCCAATTACGAACATCATCACAGGGACTCGTCCCATTCATCCTCATTGTGGCTTTGTTCAACTGATCGCTTTTCAACCAAAATTCAGGAATCATCTTTTTCAATCAGAATCCAAATCAACTCATCAATTCTCAACCAAAATTTTAAAATCATATCAACCTCAAGCAAGTCAGGGATTTCCATACAATTGCGGTACTTCATCTGAAGACCCACTTTCAATTTTATGAATCTTCACTATGAATATCAATTTGTATGAATTTCATCACACAATTACAACCTTTTACTGTTACGTCACAAATTTTTGACATTTTTGGCTTTTCAGTTGATCCACTTTAGTCAATTCGCTCTGATACCAGGTTGAAAGATCCCTACCCCCTCTGTATAATAGATTCGGGGGGCCAGACAGGGGATGAGATGGTGGGGGTTGTCCCCGCTGGGAGGGGTGGAAGATGAGCTAGGTGGTGGCAGGGGAGGTGGGGGAGAAGAGGGTCGTGGGGGAGAAGAAGGTCGTGGGGGTGGGGGTGGGGGTGGCAGACTGCCCTGGCCATCATCTCCTCCAACATTGTCATCCAGGGTTGGTCCTGCATCAGTGGCATCCACGGGGCCATGTGCACAGAAGAAGGCCTCTATGGCATTAGCTTCGTCTCAGCGGTGAACTCCAATGGGAAGGCGATGTGGGTGTCGTCAAACTGGTAGATGCGAGTTGCAGCCATAACTTCTAACTACTCAAAACATCTGTGGTATAAAATAAGCAGGCCTTTGGCAGAGTAAGGGGGAGAGCGTCCACCCGGAGGGATAGATAGGCACCATTAACCACATGCCAGCCAACATCTTGCAAATAATGCAGAGCCCCTATGGAGATTTGAGAGGGGTAGGGATAAGGGCATAGGCCTTCCGGGACGAAGAGGTTGATGAGCTCAGGGGGGTCAGAGGGAAAGCCAAATCGGAGTAGTTGGCACCAACCTGTCAATGTAGCTTGGAGAGGGTGTTGAGGGAGCTCATAAAATCCATAGGGGCGGTGGAAAGAAAAAAGGCCCTGGAAAAATAAGTTGGGGATGAGGATGATGCTCGAGATGGGGAGCTTAGTGAGAGGAGGTAAGTAAAGCTGTGGGACGGGAGAGGGGCTCGTCGAGGTAAAGGTTATGCTGGAGAAGGTTCAATCGGACACTCCAGAAATGAAGGTCAATGAGCTGGAAGGGTGTTTGTGGGGGGAGTGCAAGGATCAGGAGCTCCGTGGTTGTGTCCATGAAAGCCTCCACTTTGTGGTCGAGGGTGCTGGAAGAGGGAGTAGAGGGTGTAGAAGGAGGCTGCATGGCTTGAGTCTAGACTGTAGCTTTTGAAATCCCTTTATGTCTGAGAAAATCTCTCTGGATTCGGGCAAGGGTGTCCTTAGCTGCCTGGGCTCGATTATGGGCATCTTGGTGTAAGCTCTCGAAGACGAGCTCATGGTGTGCCGCTGAGTAGCTTCATGGGCCTGAGTAAGTTGCTACTGGAGGTCGGTGATGTGGGCGAGGGCATGCCCCAGCTACTATGTCTGCTCGTCAAATTTTGTTTGGAGCTGCATGGAGAGTAAGTTTGTCTGGTACAAATCCTCAAACACTTGACGCTCTTTAGCCTTGGCTACTAGCAGCATTTCTCTTTGTGAGACTTGCGCCACCTCTTGTTAACGGTAGATGCAATCTATTATCTGCTTTATAAGTTCTCGGGCCATATGTGAACACTTTCTACATACGCCGCGTGACTGGAGTGAAAAATTCTAGAGCACGCCCAACGAAGAGTGTTGACTATATTTTGTGCTACATGGGTGGAAGAAGGGCTTGCCTCTACGTTTGAAGGAATGTCGGGCAAAGCTCAGGAGGTGGGGTCTCAAATAAATTCATGTTAAAGAAATCTTTCTTTTGGTGCTCCTCCTCCTCCGCGGCCTTCTTGGTTGCTTCAGCAACTACCAGGTCCTCCTGTGTTGGGCCTGGACTGTGAGGCTGAGGGCCAGTTCAATGACTTCAGACTCTTGGTGTTGCCTCTTTGTTGGTGGGGGGTTGGGAGAAGTAGATGGAGCGGTGATTACAATGTCGAGACTGCTAAGCTAGATCACACAGGGCAACTCCTCCATCCCAGCCGCATAATAAAGTACCCTTGTCAACAAAGTGGCAGCTGCCATCTTCCCCTGTGAGTTAGAACAGACTACATGCAACTCCCAAAAAGTTAATTTGCCCAATTGACCATTTGGCCTTGGTGCACCCGTGTGCTAAGGTGATCATGCTGCACTGGCTAAAGTGATCGATCCATCTAGTAGGGTGAGCAAAAACTACAAGGCCCTAGTCAAGGCCCTGGTCAACATTATAAGGTCCTGCTGAGTGATGTTAGCCCACTCCATGCCATCCTTTTTTGGGGTTGCCCCTATATAGTCCCCTGGTCAATTTAGGTGAGTTGGTAGGCCTTACATAAGGCTGGCTCATGTGGGGGAGGGCTAAGGCATCTCTTATCAGTTCGACACATGAGCTAAACCCTATGTCTCTGGGCCTCATTATCCAAAACTTCACCCGTATGTTGATTGGCATCATAGGTTTGTGTGAAGTACAAGCCATTATAGAGGTCCGGGCCCCCATGGCTCCAAAGTTGGTAGTCTGCCCCCCCCAGGCCAAGCTGCTCCAGCTTCTGTACAATAGCAAGATCAGAGGCAAAGGCCCTATAACATGGCCCAATGAAATACTGGAGCTTGTGCTCCACCTGGTGGTTGTTCTCCATGAGGGAATGGACCATATGGCCATTGACTAGCTTCATGAGAGCCTCCCCCAGATGAGAGAGCTGAGTGGGGTGCTTGGCATCCTCCTCAAAGAGGCCACCTACAAGTCACTTTCTCCTCATGGACGTATGACGAAGAACCTCCCTGGAGGAGTCAGAAGTGTCAAACATAGTGCTGGCTGGTGGATGGCTGTGAGAGCTCAAGAGAAAAATTGGCAAGAGTTTGGCTAGGGTAAGAGCTGAAAGTGAGGAAATGAGGGGGTGGGGTCCTTATTTATAGGTTTGGCAGAAGGGTATGGCCGTGGCATAGCCAGGGAACAGCCATGGCATTTCTAGGAAACGATCGTGGTAGCAGATGAAGCGAATGGGTGTGGCAAATGGACTATGAAAGAGAACACCGCGTCAACACCACCGAGTGGCCATGGCAACACTAGCGAATGACCACGGCATCTACAAATTAAGAGAGAATGGGCACGGGCTTCCAAATTGGAGAAGGGAATGGGCATTCGCTCATAAAAGCAGAAAGGAACGACCGCGGCGGCAAACCTCAAATGGGCAGGGGCTTTGAGTTAGATTTGGAATGGCCATAGTAAACTTCGAACAGGCGTGGCAGTTGAGTAGAGAAAATAATGGTCAGGGCATACTTGGAACGCCCCGTGCACCTGTAAAGCGTACAGCCGTGGGACAAATTTGGAACGCCTGTGGCTTCTTCTTTTTTGTGGGTGCAGGTTTTGTTTCCAAAGTCTATGCTGCCAGCACCCCATTGCGGGTTTTGTACTGACTGCGTGCCCAATTTGCCAAAACAAGGAGTCGATTCCAATTGGGCGATGGCGAGGTGGTGGGTATCACTTCCTTGAGGGATTCTAAGGTGGTTGGTAAGGAAATACCTGAGAATAAAGGAGTTGATGATGGCATTGTAGTACTCTGGTATTGCAACCTCACAACAATGATAGGTGGAGGGGTTGCTTACATTGAAGGTATATTAGTAATTAGCTCTGTTGTTGTGGTAGCATGGGGGTTGTAGTGTCACTGTAGAGCTTTTGCTTTCCTTTTGTCTGGGCAGTCCTTATTACAGCGGATGTTGCCTTAGGTTTCCATTGAAGGGTTGTCGATTATTGAGTGACACGAGGTGGATGTTGAGGTTGGGGAGATTTGGGGATCCAAATATGATGATTACCCTCGTAGAAGTGTTGGGCTCGTAGGAGAGGTTTGGGGATCCATCGGGGAGTTGGTTTTGGGTACAGATGAGGGTTTAATTGAGGTTCGGAACTCCATGAAGGGCACTTGGGCTTGCGTTTGTCCTGTACCCTGTGGGCTTGTGGTTAGCAAATTTGTTGCCGACGTGCAGGATAAAGAGCTTTGGTTGCCTGTGGACGAAAGGGATGGTTGGATCTTTTGTTAATCCATAATTTAGATTCACCCTCATAATAACCTTGTGCTACGAGCAGCTTTTTAGGTACCCAAAGGCGAGATGGTAAGCCCTGCAGAGTTTATCATATTGTTAGGAGTGTTAGTTTGGTTAGCCCTGCAGAGTTTATTATAGTGTTAAGAGTGTTAGTTTGGTTTGGTGGGGTAGCAGTTGGTGAGGTGGCAATGTGAGAGTGGATTGCTACTGAGCGTGTTGGTGGGGAGGGTGTGAGAGGCATTGATGTGGTTGGAATGAGAAGTGGCCTCTTTTTTGGGGCGATGGATTGATAGGGATGAGGTGATGGAATGATGGTGGGTGGTGAAATGGGAAGTGCTTAGCATGGGAAAGTTGCAGGTACGGGCTCTTCGTCATTTGGCCAAAAGCCAGCTATATGGTTGTCATCCGTGCATCTGAGTCAATGTTGCACCAGTTATGTCCCATCCAACCCCTTCCTAGGAGTATCTCTTCATGCATGGTTCCTACATGCATCACGTAGAACTTCCCTTCCAAGGGATTGTTTTCTATGTGGAACAAAAGCGTGACTATGCCTGCGTAATGGACATGTTGTGATGCCACAGTTGTAATGATGGTATGGGTCTCTTTGAGTGAGGGTTCCCCAAGGGAACGCTAAGTTTCATAAGACATCAAATTGTAACTAGTCCCTGTATCAATAGGAGCTAATTTTTGGACAAAGCTTGTTGGGGAGGTCATTCCTAATGACAACCGAGCAGGCTTCACCTCCTAGTCTTCTTCTTCAAGGTCGACCACACGGGCTATGTTAACCATGATATGTCTCAACCGAAGCTTAGCTTGCCTTGCTTTGGCTTCTTGTTGTGCAACTCATTTCATATCCTCATGGTCTTTCTTTCACTGTTTTTTATCATGGATGGCTTTTAAGTTAGCCTCGGTGTGAGAGGGTCATAGTAGCATTTTAGTTTGCTCTACCGTTTTGAAATAACCACGCCATCCAATGTTTTGATACGCACTGCGCCTTGTGGTGTTATCTCAGAGACTAGGAATGGTCCTAGGCCCTTGAGCTTGAACTTCTTTTTATGTGTCTTGGTACTGAATAAGAGAACCATATCGCCCTCTTCCATTTGTTTGTCCTTAAGCTGGTCGTTGAACCATTTTTTATGCCTTTGCTTCTCAACAATCATACTATATACTGCTAAGAGGCATGTTCCATCGAGCTTTTCAAGCTCATATAGGCAACAACCCAAGACATTTCCAGTGATCTTTTCTTACACTGCGACACATAAGCTAGAGACTAAGAACTCCATGGGCATGATTGCTTCAATACCATAGGTTAAACTCAAAGAGGTGGCATTGGTTAAACTCAAAGAGGTGGCATTGGTTGCTGCCTTGTAAGAAGTTTTATAAGCCCAAAGTGCAGCCGACAACTCTTGTTCCCAATCATTGGCTAGCCTCAACAGGTTTAGTCAGAATGGTACACGGGATTTTGTTTGTGCTTTTCACTTGGCCATTCACTTATGGGTGATAGGGGAAGGACTTCCGATGAGTGACAAGGAACTCTTGCAAGAGGAATTGGATTACCTCATTAATGAAGCATGTCCCAGTGTTGTTGACGAGCTCGAGGAGGTAGCCAAAGCAAGTAATGACTGATTCATAGAGAAATTTAGCAGCAGTTCGATAGAGCATCGGCCTTGCGGGTTGCACGAGCTTCTACCTACTTGGTGCAATAGTCCGTAGGAGCAACTATTATGTATCGATCTTGAGTGTGTTTGGTTGCCAAACTGATGGGTCCAATGAAATCTATGCCCCATTTCTCAAATGGTTGTAAGGACATGATGGGATTCAGGGGGCATGTGGTCCTTGAAGAGCGGGGAATTGCTGTACACTCCTGGCACTCATCACACCATTTGATGTATTCTATCACGTCATCAGCCCCATTAGAGTGGGCCACCATAACCCAGCAGTGAGGACCTTATGAGCATTGATATCTGCTGCAAAGTGCCCCTCAGATCATGTTCAAGGAGGAATATATACTCATCTTCCAAGACACACAACGTCGTAGAATTTTATATGTCCCCTACTTATAAAGTTGGCCTGCGATGAGCTAGTAGGGAGCCGCTTGTTTGATTAAGTGAGGGGCACAGTCTTTGTTGAGGGAGGGATCAACAGGTAAGCCATTGGCTAAGAAATGTGCCACCTCCTCGCCCCATTTTGGAATTAAACATAGTTAGAATAGGGCGGCATTTTGTAAATCATCATCTACTCCCACCGACTGTTCCCCGTTAGGGATCCTTGACTTGTGGTCTACGAGGACATGCTGAGGGCCTTTCCTCACACCACCATAACGGTAAAGTCAAACTTGAGCAAGATAAGCAACCACTTGGTGATTCTTCCTGTCATACAAGGCTTGTTTACCAGGTACAAAAGGGCTTGGTGGTCTACAAAGAAAACAAATTTAGTCTCACCAATGGTGGAACTTCTTGATGGTGTAGACCATGGCTAATCCCTCTCTCTCGGTCATGGTGTAATTCCTCTCACCTTCATTGAGTTGGCAGGGCTAGCAAAACTGATGGGGAAATCCATCTTGTGTTCTCCTGGTTAGGCCAATGCGCAGCCAACAGCAAAAGCTGAGACATCGATGTGGATGTGGAAAATGATGTCCCGGTTTGGGGACCTGAGAATTGGAGCGCTTGCTAAGGCTTTTTTGAGCATAGTGTAAGCCCGTTGGCATTCATCAGTCCACTTGAAGAAAATGAGGAGTTCGTAAAGAGGTCAAGCAATATCAGCATACATAAAAAATGAATCGCTGATAATAGCCGACATGCCTCATGAAGCACTGGACTCCTTTGAAGTTAGTAGGCGGGGGCACTTCTAGGATGAGTCGCACTTTACTATCATCAGTAGAGATTCCCTGCCTAGAGACAATGTATCCCAAGATTACTCCATGTTGAACCCAAAATTGGCATTTTAGTGGGTTCAATGAGATATAAAGATTGCATTCTTGAATGGAGATTTGCATGAGGAGGTTGAAAAAGGCTTTGTATGGTTTAAAGCAAGCTCCACGAGCTTGGTATGAAAAGATACATTCATATTTGACTGCACATGGTTTTCAGAATAGTCCAACAGAAAGCACTTTGTATGTTAAACGTGTGGATGATGTACATCTAATCATTGCTCTCTATGTTGATGACATGCTGCTCACAGGACCAAATGAGAGTCATATTGCTGATTTTAAGGTTGATTTGAATGCCTCTTTTGAGATGTCAGATTTGGGACATTTGCATCATTATTTGGGGATACAATTTAAGCAATGTGATTTCCAAAGAGAGATCTTATATGGTGCCCTGTCTATCAAGCTAACCATATTGGCATAGAGTGTCCACATCTGAGACCCCATCCTAGCCTCTACTATGCATATTGCATAAAATGGGGAAATCACGAAGTCTCCAACTGCTATCATCAGAAAGCTGCATTAGCTCGTGCTTTACCTCAGGCCTTGCTAGCCAACCCCAGGCAATCGCTGGCCTTGCCAGCACCTGTGCTTCATAACACACCTCAACCAGGCCAAGAAGTGGCCCAAAGAGGAATCCTCAGGGTACCTGAAATGCCCTTACCAGCCCCAGTTCTTTCACCTTAACTCCCACTGCCAAGAGTTGCACGAGTTTGTCAATTAACCTTGAAGGAAATCTTTGAAGATGGGAATAAGGGGGAAATTCCGGAAGTCTCTATCTATGAAACCCAAGAGCCTACAAGCCCACCCTCTCAAACCTTAAGTCACTACGTTATGGAGAGAGACCAAATGTATTCGGTGTACTTAGCAGCCCCCGATGCCGCGGGCTAGAGACATGAATAGGATGGTTAAATGACCACCAATACAATGCTATGATTACACGGGACCTCACCAAGTGGCCGAGTGTCCCAATAGGAAAGGGATGGCGAGTATCTCTACAAGTTCTCCTGCCCTGACTCCCATGTGTGTTGGGTGTGGTATTGATCACATGTATAAGGATTGTCTACTAAGACCTAGAACAACATGAAGGGCCCACGAAGCAAATCCGAGCACCAGCCTTAACTTGCTGAGCATTAGAGATGGTTTCATTAGAGCAGCCCCACTTAATGTTGTAACTAGACCGCAAAACAGGCAGAGAGCCGCACCTCACGTTGTAGCACAGGCATCAACTTCATGAGATTAGGGCCAAGATAGTGCCCCTGAACAAGTATGAGCAACTAGGCGATCAAGAAAGAAAACCACAAAGATCAGCAAGGGTGAGAGCCGAGTGGTTTTATTAGAATTAGTTCAAAAGACGGCAAGGCAACTCATGTGTCAACTTCTTCATCTGAAGAAGAATACTTGCTACTCTCTGCCGCCCGAGCCAAAGAACCTATCGACACACATCGATTACTAAATAAGCTCACTGAATATCCTAACCCTATAGAGGAAAAAGAGAGACTCTTGGCAGCCCAAGAGTTGGTCAGGGAATGCCAAGCGCAAATGGAAGATGAGCCTCCTACAGCCTATCTTGAACCATTCCCATCGGTCTCAAGTCTGAGACCTATGGAAGAAGCTCAAGTATATCATGGAGAGCTCCCAGACCATTCACCCCCACAAAGGCTAGTAGAAGCTACAGCTCCCAAGCTCCCACTGCAGCAGCCACCCCTAGGGAGACAGGGTGGCTGAATATCTTAGAAACCTAGGGGATGACCATCTCAGGAGAACGAGCACAGAAATCCCTGTTCCCATCCCTTACATTTAGAAGAGCTTAAGACTAAGCCAAAGCAACCTTTCTCGCAAAACAACCCCCTTTCCAAGAGACATTCTAGGTCTCTCCTCCTTCCTCTCTTCCCAGATCCAAATCCCTATCGGTACCTTGCTCCAAGGTAGCCCAAGTTTATGGAATGACCTGAAAGACTGGATGGAAGGATGCCTCAGGCAGACATGCACAAAACTATGGAGCCTAATAGCTCTAATGAATCCAAGGAAGAAAAAATTTGCATACCCCATAAGGTAACTGGGACCCCTATGGTTCGAGTGAATAAGCTTGGATAGTATGTCAAAGGTGATGAACTCAATGCAGCCTTGCCAATAACCTTCAATGATCTCTAAGTTATAGCAATCTTGGATGGAGGAGCAAGAGTGGGCATTGTTACAAAAAATTCTAGGAAAAATGAGCACCCGCCTTGGATGACACCACTTTGTTGGTTAAACTTGTTGATGGAGCCACCGCTAGACCCATTGGTCTACTAAGGGATCTTAAGATTAGGATCATGGGAACTACTTACCGCCACACCTTCGTGGTGATGAATTTTGGACATTAGCCACTTTATTATTACGATTGCATTCTCAGGAGACCATTCATGCGAGAGTAAAAAATGATTCATGATTGGGATACCGACTACATATACATTCGGAGAAAAGATCTTACATTCAAGATCAATCTACGCACGTGGAAGGTACACCCCATGAGCAACACACCATTCGTAGAGGACTCTGTCATGCGACAACGTGATCCACTACAGTCCATATGTGTCAGACTTGCCATAAGACACTTGAAGATGAAAAGGAGAGTGAGGGGTGTGTACCTCTCCCAGAACCAGAAGACTCTTAAGAACTGGATGCATATACTTACTACCCTAGACATTTTGCCTAGACACAATGTTTTCTAAAATGATACGTCTCCCTAGACGATTCAGATACCCATTGGTTGAAGTATGTGGGGGCACTGGAAGCACATGACCAATTCAATGAAATGTGGCAAAAGAAGTTTGCCAATAGTTCTCTTTTGGTCCACTCTACCATTCCACAGCTAGCAGAACCCATTGAATCCAAACCAAACTTAGAAAAGCTTTGCCGCTCAGCGCGTAAGGCATGCAACAAGAAGCCAGTACAAGCTGAAAAAGAAGCCATAAGGCTAGTCGATGAAGAAAGTGCTAAAGCAGAAGAGACCAGACAAGTTCCTAAACATTTCAAGACCTTCCAGATGGCTGACTGAATTGTCCAATATGATTCAAGACCTTCCAGATGGCTAACTGAATTGTCCAATATGATTCAGCTCAAAGGTCTGACAGTGGGCAACATGGGACCTTTTATGATGGTCTAGCTAAGGTCAAGAAGATAAACCTGGCAGGCCCGAGTGAAGACCCGAGACCGGTATTTATTGGAGTGAAGACCTCTCTACAGAAGAAGAGACCGAGCTTATCGCTCTACTGCTGAATTTTATGATTGCTTTGCTTGGAAGTACACAGACAGGAAAGGTGTACCTCCATAAGTGGTCCAGCATACCATTCCAATGGTTGATAGAGCCAGGCTGGTTAAACAACGGGCATATCTGATGAATCCTAAATACTCCAAGATGGTCCATGAAGAGATCGAGAGACTTATTGATGCCAGATTCATCTACGAAATTGAGCATACGGAGTGGGTATCACCTATTGTGATAGTGCCCAAGAACAACGAAAAAGTCAGAGTGCTTCGACCTCAAAAAGGTCAATGCTGCCACACCACCATGAGGGACCAGTATCCCTTACCTTTCCCGGAACATATGCTAGAACAAGTAGCAGAAAAGGAAGCCTATAACTTCCTCGATGGATTCTCTGGATATAATTAGGTGCCGATTGATCCCAAAAAGGACCAACACAAAATAGCCTTTGCCACCGAATGGGGCACATATGCATATCGAGTCATGCCCTTCGGGCTGACCAACGCCCCCAAGACCTTCTAATGTCTCATGTGTATAGCTTACAAAAGGAATATCTTCAGAAATTCCTTGAAGTCTTCATGGATGACCTTTGTGTTAATTCTTTCTGGAAGCAACACCTTGCATGTTTGCGTAAAGTGTTAGAAAAGTGCAAGATATACCATGTCCAACTGATGTACATTCCAACCATTATGAGCTACCATGCACAAATGCTACGAATGGTAGTCATACGACAAGTGGGAGCAAAGGTCTCATCAAAATCAATGCCCTTTTCTTGAGCATAACCCTTTGCAACAAGTCTAGCCTTATAGCGATCAACACTGCCATCTGGCTTTCGTTTCAACTTAAAAACCCACTTACATCCCATGACCTTTTTACCAATAGGCAAATCACACAAAGACCATGTACCATTCTTCATTATAGCATCATATTCACTTTGCATTGCAGCCAACCAATTTTCTGATTTTTGTGCCTCATCAAATGAAAGAGGTTCTTCCTCTTCACACATACTAGACACAGCCAAAGCATAACAATCTGATGCATAAGAGGCATGCTGAAAACGTAAATGAGTACGACTAGAAATAGGTGCATCAATTTTACTATCACGCAAGGTTTGCACCAGCCATTTAGGCATACCTCTAGCCTGCTCATTTTCAATCCTATCCTCATAAATTACATCCTGTAAATCTACATCAGAAATAGGCTGATCTATGATGTCGTTTGAAATCTGCATAGGCTGAATATTTGCCTCATTAGGACTTACATTTGAATTCCCACCTGTAAACAGAGGCAACAACGTATCAAATACATCCCATGAGCTCACACCTGTCTCTTTGGTACATGATAACAAAGGCTGCACAGCATCTTCTACAAAAACAACATCTCGACTAATCAAGATACGCTTTGATTGCGGATGATACAATCTGTAACCCTTGCTCTCAGCACTGTAACCAACAAAAATGCATTTGACAGCCTTATCATCCAATTTTCTATGTTATTGCACAGGCACTAAAGCATAGGCCAAGCAACCAAAGACACGCAAGTGACCAATAGAAGGCTTCCTGCCATGCCAAGCTTCGTATGGAGTAACAAACTACAAGGTCTTAGTGGGACACCTGTTGTTGTGAGTACATATGCAGCACACATGACAGCCTGAAGCCAAAACGCATGTGGCAAAGCTTGGCTCTTGACCATACATCATGCCATCTCCATAAGTGACCTGTTTTTCCTCTCCTCAGCAACACCATTTTGCTGAGGGGTATACAGCACTGTACATTGGTGTTTTATCCCACGACTAGCCAGAAATGCATCAAACTCTTTAGACATGTACTCCCCCCCTCGATCAGAACGGAGGGTGCCCACAGTATAATTGGATACATTTTCAACCGTAAAGCAAAAACTATTTGAAGCACAAAAACACTTCGGACTTTGCCTTCAGTGGATATACCCATGCATGCCTTGAGTAATCATCAATGAAAGTCATGAAGTACAAGTGTTCACCAAATGACAGAGTTTGCATAGGCCCACATACATCACTATGTACAAGTTGCAATTTGCGAGTGGCCCGCACAGAATCATCCTTTGGAAACGCAGAACGCTGCATTTTGCCCAAAATACAGCCATTACAAACATGTTTTAATGGTGCCTCAAGAGGGGGCAATGAAGCAACCATATCAAATTTCTGCAAACGCAGCAAACTAGCAAAGTTTAGATGACCAAAACGAGCATGCCATAGTTTTGCATCTGAAACTGCCTTTTCATCAGAAACTGCATTTGCTGAATCTTCCACACACTTGTCTCATAAGAATTGAGCCTATACAGCCCATGAAACAAGGTGCCAGATGCATTAATCGTATCACCAGAAGTCAATCATGAATAGTACATCTGTCATCCACAAATTTGACTACAAGTCCAAGTCTAGCAAGCGCAGAGACAGACAATAGATTCTTCTTTATCCCTGGCACATACAAAGCATCTGAAAGTGTGAAAGCGCTGCCATTTGCAGCAGTAAGCATAATTTTACCAACGCCCTTCACTGGGTAAGAAGCATTATTGGTACATGTGACAGTATTCCCATTAGGGACAGCCTCAAGACAAGTGAACATATCACGATGCGAGGTAATGTGCTTTGTAGCACCACTGTCAAAATACCATACATCAGAGTCAACAGAAACTGCCAAACATGCATCATGTATAGATGGGTCAAATTGACAATACACGCTAAACGCCCCCATTCTGTATCGTGCACAACATTTATAGAATCTGCATTTGTAGAAGCATCCGCTATTGTGGCTGCATTTGACTCTTTCTTCTTTGCCTCTTTAGCCTTTAGCTTAGGGAAATTCTTAATGACATGATCAGTTGCCTTACAATAGTTGCACCTGATTTTTTTCTTGCCTTTATCAAGAGCCTTCTCAGACCTATTGTTGCTACCTGTGGAAGGAGAAGAAGTTGCAGACCTACTAATAGGAGAAGAAACAGTGGAAGGGGGCTGCCTTACCACTTCTTCTCTGCTGGGCAGCAACAAATGCCTGATCAACTGCACGTTGCCTAGCCCTGTTTTGCCTGGACTGCACTTCTTGCAAGAGCTTGTTGACTAAAGTATCATACTTGACAACATCAGGTCTTTCCTCAGTAACAAGTCTCCACATGGAAGCAAAAGCATGATATGACTCAGGTAAAGCATCAAGAACAGTCTGCACAAGAGAATGATTAGGAATAATCTCACCTGCAAAAATCAACTGTTCCTTGAGATCTTTAATCTCAACAAGAAAAACATTCATGTCATCATCTTCCTGCATAATCTTCGATTCTATCTCTTTACGCAGGTAAGAGATTTTTACCTCGTTACGACCTGCATACAAACTAGCTAGAATATCCCAAGCCTGTTTTGCTGTTTTAGCTGAACGAATATGTGGAGTGATGTTACGTTTGACAGAAAGTGCAATCAAGGCATGAGCCTGCACATCACAACAGATCCTACATCCACAGAACTTGGACGTACATCCATACCCTGCACAATGTTCCACACTCCTTTTACAACCAAAACATGCTGTATCATGTATGCCCAAAGTGGGTAGTTGCTGTCTCCATCCAATTTGTCTCATTAGCACAGACAACATGCGAAATACATCATTGTTGTTATCAGCCATGGCCACACTGACTGAAACTGATGCAAAAGCTACCTATAATGAAGCAAAGATTAAACAGAAAACAACTCGTGCTATGTAGCACGGTCCACAATAGAATACGTATGCCTGTTTTTTTGTAAAAAATTGCACTGTCAAAATTTCTGCACAAAATGACACACCTGTACAGAACTTGTAATGCAAAAACAGAGCCCGAAACGACCTCAGATGCAATTTCTGAGAACGCCAAGCCCTATGGGCTTAATCTGCAAAGTATAGGGACATGCAAGCGCTCGTGAAAGCTCACCTCAATCGAACAACGTGAGTCGGAGGGTGCTAGCGGCGTAGCCCTGGGAGTCGATGCCTACTCTGATACTAATTGTTGGAATTAGGGTTACAGGAAAGCACACAAAGCTTGGAGAAGAAGAAGCAAGAATGCACACAACACACAGTGTATTAGATTGTGTCAATGTACAAAGATAAGTTAGCCCTAGAAGGATGGGCGTATATACAAGCCGGGGAAAAAAACCTCCTAAGGAGGAAAAAAGTGCCCCGGCGGTCCTAAGTGTATTCATACACATCACTATATATATGGCAACAAAAAAAAATGAAGAAATTACACTCAAAGCCCACATTGAAGAGTTGGATGGCCTAGTGCAAGAATTTAAAGAGCACACATGCAAGACAAAATGATAATAAAAGCCCGTGAGAAGCATGTGAGCATGAATATGCCCAGGAGCTAAGGAACATGACTCTCTAGATGAGCTTAATGAATCCCTCACCTCCTCCAAGGCTTATATGGCAAGGATGTAGGAAGATATCTAGGCTAAATTTAAGAAGCATGTAAAAAGGACCTAGAAGCCAAGGGTTTCATGCTCCTAGAATTCCAAAGCAGATAACAAAGCCAAAAAAGCTCTATCACAAGATAAAGTTTGGATATTGAGTGACCTCTATAAGACCATGGGAGACTCAGAAACTAAAATGAAGAAGGCATGCTAGTTTCTAAGGGATCTGGTGGATCATGCCATGCACAACGGGATGGGACCCCTCTTTACTAGGTGGAGATCTAAAAGTTCATGGAGCAGTAGATCACCATAGCATCATGCCATGCACAACATGACACGTCCTCTTGGCAATTGGATGGAGATCTGGAAGTTCTTGGAGCAGTCAAACACCGTAGCCTCAAGCAAAAACTAAAATAGAATTAGGACTCAAATATACCATGCCCACGGAAACCCAAGCAACTAGTTCAAGATCTGTTATAGGAAGTGGAATTGTGTCCTGTGATTAGTTGCGTTGGGTGAGGGGATAGAAGCTCCTGTAAAGAGCGATGACACCAATACCACGCACCAACAAACAAGGTTGGTCGAAAAGGACAAAAGAGAAATGATGAGGAGCCCCTCCCAAGAAGATTCCGAAAGGCCTCCATACAGATGGGCTTGGAGCATTAGGTGAAGAAGAAGAGCTAGAAAGTCAAATTTGTTATATGATGCTATTGCTCTTGAGTATTCAGAACCTCACGCTTTTTGTTACCAAGATGGCCATTTTAGCCATGCATAGAGTATAGTTCTGATTTCCAAGAGCCAAAGTAATAGTAGTAGAGCATAAGAGAAGATAGGCCTTGGACCATAAGAGAAGATAGGCCTTGGACATGCCACAAAATAAGCAGTCATAGAAGAGAGTATGAGCCTAGATACAATACAAGAAAAAAGATAGAGTTTGTACAAGAAGAAATAATTATAAACCTGCAGTAGTTTCAAAAAAAAATTCTTGTAGTTTCAAGGTCCAGAAGAAGGGTTTCAACTGATGGCACAATGTCCACCAAGCATGCCAGAAGGTGAATAGGCCCCAATGTTCACCACCAACAAATGTTGAATGTTCTTGACCGGTAACTAAAGAATCACGAGCCAAAACTGAGAGTCTTGGTTGTAACAACTTTTACAATGGGTAGTATGGGGATAAAAGAGGGAATGCTAGGGAGAGGACAATTGAGAGTACTAGGGGAGTCTTGTAAGATTGGCACCTAAGGATTGCTTTATATATTTATGTTACTCCCATTTGAGCCATACGTGTAGTAAAAGAGGGAATGATAGGTAGGGAATGGGAGAGGACAATTGAGAGTACCAGGAGTCTTGTAAGATTGGCACCTTAATGTATTTATCCTAGTCCCATTTGAGCCATATGTGTAATATCTAGAATGCAATGTGATGGTCTATTATGGTGTATATTGTGTTGTGTCCAAGACGTGTTGTTAAGTTCACTTAGCTAAGTCTGTATGTTTGTTTCTATTGATAATAGGCTTTTTGGATGACTATATGCACTATGTCTTGTCTAGAATAACTTTCAAAAGTTCTTCAGCATGTTCTACCCTCTTATGGTATTGGGCAAGATAGCCTGACTAGGTGGTCTAGAACCATTGAAGTGTTGAGTCTTGACTGGACAATGACATGAGTAGCCCCCTCCAACTTGTAGATATGGTATTGGGCAAGATAGCCTGACTAGGTGGTCTAGAACCATTGAAGTGTTGAGTCTTGACTGGACAATGACATGAGTAGCCCCCTCCAACTTGTAGATATGGACAACATTGCTACATAGATTCTTCATATGTTTTGATGTGTCCACCTTTACACTTTCGTGTAGAATATTAGTGGCAACATCTATTAACCCTAAAAATGGGTTAACAATATGACTCCTTCCAATGTATACCCATTACATTGCACTTGCAACTATGAAACTTTCTCGTCAAAAATTACAATGGATTACATACCTTCTACTAGAAATGCATGTGATTCCTTGTCTTCTTTTGGACTTCTTCATGTCCTCTTTTGAGTTGCTACACCAATTATAGGAATTTTGAGGCAATATTCAGTCGTTTTTGAGTATAATATGAGGAAATGAGTTTTCAAATGTCGGGTTATCGTGCCTTTTTCTATTTTTGAAGCCTTCTTCTTGGTTGTCTCTGATTTTGGTTCTTTCACTGAAGTGATTCTTGGCTCATCATTCTTTAGCTCTTTTCTTGGTTTATTTGATTTCCTTCCTCTTCTGTTCTTTCTTTTCTTTATCCAAATGTTTGGTTGTTTTCTCCCATCTTTGAACTTGTCGCCCCCCCCTAATCATGATATTTGAGAGGATCATCCTGATCCTTCTCCATTGTGGACTTGGAGTGCTTACTGCTACTTTTTGTTGCTATATTGGACTTTTTTGACTAATTGGGCTTAGTTTCTCTCTTGATCTTATTGATTTTGCTATCTTCAATTGCAATCTCTTTTCTAGTAATATAACCTTCCTCTTCTAAGTACTCTCTAGGATGGTTTCCCTTTGACTAGTTTCTTGGTTACCCTTTCTTCTTGGATCATTTTTTCTAGTCCATTTGGCTTTAGTTCATTTAGTACTCTTACTTGTTATTGGTATTGCCAATGATTTCTTGGTTAGCTCCACAATATTTTTTTTGTATGTATTATATTTTCTTAATTTTATTGTTTCTTTGGGGTCCTCTTCTAGTACAAGACCTTAGACCTCATAATAACGACATTCACTCCTGCTTCTTATCTTGGTAACCCCATGTCTTTGTCAAAACCTTCATGAATTTTCTAGTTTATTGCATGTATTTTTTGCTAGTTTATCTTGTTTTTGGCTAATTGTTTCTTACAAACATGTCTTTTCTTTAGAGTTTGCTACCAATCGCTTACCAATGGCTCTTTGTGCTTCATTCCAATTGATTTTATCAGTTTTCTTACATCATTTCCTAATTTATTGTCAAGTACTTGTTTTCCCCCCCCGGATATCTCCTTTGAGTTTCTCTATCTTTGCAAAAGGGCACTCTACCTTCACATGTCCCCAATCAATCTATGTAAATTTTCTTTGTTTGTTCCTACTCTTATTGGATCATATTAGACTTAATCAAGAGTGGGCTTTCTCTTGGCTTGTCTTACCCTTTGCAAATACTCTCATTGGTTCTCAATGGTACGTCGTTCCTTAGTGCGTACTTTTTAAACCGTTTTTCTCACTTCTCTACATAGCCTCTACTCCCTTCGACCTCTTGGATTGGTTTCTTTGGCTTTTTAAACTCCTTTTGGAGTTTTCTTTCTCCTTCACTTGCTTTGGTCTTTCCGAGCATTCTTCTCCTACTTTGTTCTTGCTAGATAGTTCTTTATTGTCCCGTAAACCTTCTAGATAAAGGGCATGCTCCTCCAACTCTTTAAATGTTCTTGTGCATTTAATGCACTCATCATATTTCCAAATTCTTTGATTCTTTAGCCCATTTGTTAACCATGACCTTCTTTCTATTTCTAAGGGAAGAAATGTCATCTTGGCACATAGAGCTTTGATCTTGCCTACAAACTCTCTTACATCTTCTTCCTTTTACCTCAGTTGTCCTAGTCTCTCTCTCTCTCTCTCTCTCTCTCTCTCTCTCTCTCTCTCTCGCGCGCGCGCGCACGCACGCACACACACACACACACAAAATCTAATAATAGACATTTAACCACAATTCTTTGTAGATGCAAGTTCTCTATATTACCATAAAGCACAATACATAATATATGTTCTAAGAATACAATATATGAAATAACATATAATAGATTTTATCATACTAATGTATTACATCTATACTAGATAAAGTTTAGAACATCTACAGGGAAGTTCTGATGTGAAACACTTTGAATTATATAACTTATAAAGAGAACGTGGGGAAGAGGGAGAGCTTGAGTTCCTTGCAACCAAATACTCACACACAAGAGAGAGTAAGACACATAAGAGAGAGAGGGATGGCTAAATTTTCTTCTATCTTCTTCTCTTCTCTACAACCATAAAACTAAAGAGATAAGAGTACAAACTATAAGGGAAAGTACTCTCCTATTGTAACATACAATCATTGGTCCATAGTGTGAACTCGACTATGTGAGCTGGTACTATGTCATACTCTAGTAATCCAAATATGATTCACATAGCCTGTCGTGGCATATCAACCATAATTTCACTAAACCATGCTAGTGGCATAAGTACAAAAGCTATCACCAAGGGAGGCGGATCATCAATGTTCATAGCACTAGTTGAGCTCGATATCTCGACACTCCCCCTAGAGCCCGACTCCACACACTATACTCCAAGTAAGCTCCTCACAAACACCATACCATCATTACCTACTACTAGTAATTTAATAAAAGCATGGGCATTTGCAAGCCATTTAACCTTCACATAGTTATCATTTATACTCAGTTTTCCTAGTCACATTAAGTAACTCCTACTTTAGGTGCATCTTTCAAGCTTAGGTGTTTGTGTTGTACATCTTAACTAAGATGTCCCGAGCCTCCTTAAGTGTTTGTACATCTTGTATATACATAATCATGGAATATGTCAAGCTACAGATAACCAATTTAGCACCTTTCTAGCTCTTTCACGCTATGCTTTATATGCTTGCACTTGTTGAGTAGGATTTTATTCACCAATCTGTATTTTTTTTATCACCTGCCCAATATCCTTTTCCTACCAAAAGGAAATTGGTCATCTTGAACTTCCATGCTTAAAAGCTATTCTTATCCAGCTTCTCGCGCATAATCTAGGATAGATTGTCAGATATGATTACCTATAGCAACTTACATTGTAGTAAACCTGTAATCTCTAACACTGTGATATTGTAAACCTATTATGATGTCACTATATGTGAACCAGTCATATACACATACATTCGCCAACACCTGCAACACTTAGATTCTCTGTACAAACCTATTATAATGCCACTATATGCAAACCAATCACATACGCATACATCTGCCCAACACCTGCAACACTTAGATTCTTTGCACAAACCTATTATAATGCCACTATGTGAATTAGTCATATACACATACATCCAGATTCTTTGCACAAATTGTCCTGCAACCAAATATCCATTGTAACTTTGCACGTAGTTAACTGTACACAATATGGTCTTCTTTCTTCACCTAGGAGGATGCCTTAATCCGAGATAATGACTTCCTTATCTCTACTTGTAGCTCTCATAGGCTACTACTAAAGGTGTTACTCCAAAATCAAAGAGGGAAAGATATGGAAATACCCTTACCTATGTATCGTATCCTTGCTTACCTTGTTCTGCCTCTTACTTGCCTCCTTAGCTCTCACACAAACCGGAGCTCTAATACCATAAAGAGAATACGGGGGAGAGAGAGAGCTTCAGCTCCTTGCAAGTAAATATACACACACAAGAGAGAGTAAGACACAAGAGAGAGAGGATGCCTTAATCCGAGATAATGACTTCCTTATCTCTGCTTGTAGCTCTCGTAGGCTACTGCTAAAGGTGTTGCTCCAAAATCAAAGAGGGAAAGAGACGGAAAAACCCTTACCTATGTATCGCATCCTTGCTTACCTTGTTTTGCCTCTTGCTTGCCTCCTTAGCTCTCATATGAACCGGAGCTCTGATACCATAAAGAGAAAATGGGGGAGAGGGAGAGCTTCAGTTCCTTGCAAGTAAACATATACACACAAGAGAGAGTAAGATACAAGAGAGAGATTGATGGTTGAATTTTCTTATATCTTCTTCTCTTCTTTATGACCATAAAACTAAAGAGATAAGAGTACATACTATAAGGAAAAATACTCTCCTATAACATACAATGGTCAATCCATAGTGTGAACCCAACTATATGAGCTAGCACTATAACTCTAGTAATCTAAATATGGCTATCACACACACCTTGTTGTCCCCACTCGCAGTATATCAACCACAATCTCACCAACCATGCCAATGACATAAGTGCGGAAGCTATCACCTAGGTGGATTATCAATGTCCACAGCACTAGTTGAGCTCGATATCTCAACAACTTTTATCATTGTAATCATAATATATCATATGATCTTGGATGTACTAAAAAAAATTATGATTTTATGCATCCCTTTTTTATGATCAAGTTACTAATATAGTTTATAGAATATTATTATGGAAAGGAAATTGAGAGTCTCATCATTCATACTCATCACCATCCTTTTCCTTTTTTTAATTAAACTAAATTTTAAGAAGAGAAGAAACAAAAAGAGGGGAAAGCCATTTTTCTAAGTATAGTAACGTTGCTAGATGTTGATCCAAGATCATTGAATTCACCTTACTAGATGATGCATGATATGTTGAGATTGCTAGATGTTGATCCAAGATCATTGAGTTTACCTTACTAGATGATGCATGATAGGTTGAGATTGCTTTTTCCCTACCAAGGAGTGCGAAGACCCTTTTCAAATCCTTTTTTTTTTGCTAAGATCATAAAAGTATTGTGTGCGTGTGGAGATCACCTTGATAATGAGATTCATTAACATTGTTGAGATCAATGGATCAAATAAGTGGGATACTTTAATAATTTTGTTACACCATCTACTTCTTGAATAAGTGGGCTACGTTAAAAACTATGCAACACCATCTACTTTAATAAACATTCTTTTTAGCTTGAGTAGGAGGACTACTTTAATAGTCATGCAACACCACTTGCTTTTTATAAGACTGCATTGTTGGGGTGAGAAAAGTAAACCTAAGGTTCTCATACCCTATATTAATATAAACTAAGATTGTTTTTATTATTTCATTATACCACGTAAACATGTTATATATTATATTTTCAACATGCACAAGCGTTAATGGAAGATAGGATTGCACATCATGTAAGGTTGGGTTCATAGTGCTTCCCCATTAGAAGACTTGGAAATGATGGAGGGTAGTCTAATGGGAAAAAACATTGCTTGTTTCACTCCTTGCTTATATAAGGATACATTTTTCTCCTCATATATGAGTGAAACATTGGCTTGTTTCACTCCTTGCTTATACGACTTGTTTCACTCCTTGGTTATATGAGGGCCTCCTTGTTTCACTCCATGCATCTTGATGAAGGTGTATAATCAAGTAAATACACCTTCTTAGCCTACTATAGCTTGTGGCATCACACATAGCTTACAAGATGACATAGCATTGCATGTTGATGCCTAAGTTGATGTGGATGTCTTTGTCAATAGCACACTTGTGAGTTTGTAGGGTGGGAGCATTACGGAAGCATAAGTTGTGTTCTATGGATCACCTCAATGCAATGCAATCTCATGGCATGCCATGCTCTCTATGTATGTTTAAAAGAGGTGAAGAGAAAAGACATTTATACATGGAAATGCAAGCAGGACACACAAACCTTCACGATTGTGTTACAATCATACTGTATGCTTATTGAGATGGAAGAAGCCCTTGTTGTATGAAAGGGTAGTCAACCAAAGGTGGAAAGTATGTAGATTTGTTACCCTTTAATGGAATCCACATATAACCAAGCTATGAACTCAATTTGTTGAAACAAAATAACACTTACAGTTGAGATTACACAATAGTGAATCAATTCGTTGATCTTATATGCTCAAATCAAAGTTTCAAAAAAACAGATCAAATTTCATAGTACCAAAGTGCTCAGCCAAGTTTTCATTTTCAAAGAGGGCACATTCCTTGGCTTTTGTAATTTTTGGAGAGAAGTGGGCCAACTCTCCAACCACATCAAAATCACACTTTTGATACTTATACATTATTATGTACACATAAATATTATTCGTATAACGTTCCAGTTGTTGCTGAACTGGCCAAATTAGGCAGCAAAATAAGGCGTGTTGATTGATTGTGGGGCTAGGATGCCCCCTCCATTGAGTGAGTGAAGTAATATTTTTGGAGAACGATGATGGGCACCTGGTGTGAAGTGAGTCACAAAAAGACCAGGGAGAAGTTAGAACCCTAGGTGATGGGTAGAGAGTTGCTTTTCTCATGTCACAAGAGAGAGGAGAGATAATATAGAGACTTGTGTTAACGCCATAAATAGAGAGTAGAGAGAGAAACTGGCCGAGTCGTGCGAGTTACAGGCTAGAGAGAGAGAGAGAGATAGAGAGAGAGAATATGCTCTTCGTTTTCATTATTCAGCATTTACTGCGTTCATGATGACGGCATGTCGAGCGATCTGAGCAGGCGATGGCGATCTGCATGATATAAAATGGCGACATGCACATGCATACATGTATCGAGATGATCCGCATTGATTGAACTGTTCCATATGGATGCAGCCGTTAAAGCTCCCCGAGAGAGATTGAGAGAAAGAGATAGAGACAGAGAGAGAGAGAGGGATTTTAGGGTTCGAGCTCTGGCTATGGCAATGGAAACATAGGATTTTAGGATTTAAGCTCTGGCTATGATGTTAGGATTTGATCACTGGCTCAAACAGAGCTTTTTTAGGGTTTGATTTCTGGCTATGGCGATAGAAAAAGGAGGTTTGATCGGATCTAAATGAAGACAGGATGGCCAAACGTTCTATCAAGGCTTCAGCACCTGTTGCAAACTCGGAACTTTGCAGGTACCCCTTTTTTCCTGTCCCCTCAAAAATCAGCCTGCATCTACATCACAATGCCTGCTTCTAAGAGAAGATAATGAATGCAGGGATGTCTATGGATTCACCATACGCCCCCAACATTTTCAACGATACAAACAGTATGCTGCTATTTACAAGGTGTGTTGTGCCCCCCTCCCTCTTCCCCCCTTGATTTTTTATTTTGGTAGATCTTGCAGGTTTTACAATTTATTGTTTTGTCTTGATTTTAATTTAGATCTTGCAAAATTGCCTTGATTTCTTCAAAGATTTCTGCCAAATACAAAATGATATTTCTTTCTGATTTAGCATACAATTTTTGCAGTATATGCTAGGATTTTATTAATATCTTCCTCTCATCCAAAAAAAGCAAAGGCATTATTGTTGTAAATCAAATGCATCAATGGAACAATTTCTTTGCTTTTTGAACTGCATAGGAAGAAGAGGCAGAGAGGTCAGCCAGATGGGAGGTCTTTCTCGCTACATATGGTGAGTCAGAGGAGGCACAAAGAATTTCGAGAGAAGAGGAGGCACAATGGGAGGAGGAGGTAGCAAGTGACATCGCAAGAAATGGTGGAGACGGGGAAAGGAAATTGGAGATGTGGGGGCAGATACGCCCGAGTCTGTGGCCTGTTGAACAAGCGTTGCGTTCTCGCTTCAAGAAAATAAAGAAGATCCATGGGACAGGACCAAATAACCCCCCTGTAATAGCATCATTGGGGTCGGCACTTACCAAAACTGCCAGCAGCCCCACCAAGGACTCTACCATGGTGTCCGAGGATGAATCAGAGGAGGAGTTTTATGACATGGAGCGCTCTGATGTGGCAGCTCATGATGGGGTTCACAACTCCAATTTTGTCCATGATGGTGTTCATGATTCCCCTGACGGCGCTAAGGATGAAGATGGTGATCATGATGAAGAAGAACCGTGTCCTTGGAAGGAAGAGCTGGATGCCCTTGTGCAAGGAGGGGTCCCAATGGCTCTGAGGGGCGAGGTAGTAGATTCTGGCTCTACTTTTGAGCTTTCTTGATAAAAATCCTAACTCTTTGTGTAGCGTATCCTCTGATGCATTGGAGCTGGACTATCAAACAGCTATGGCAGGTGTTTGTAGGAACAAAGGTCCGAAGAACGTCGGGTCACTACCAAGCGCTTCTGACTTTATTGGCAGATGGTGGTGGAGATAGTGATGGTGTTGGGGGCCTTTACAAGGGAACCTCAAATAACTACAGTGTGTCAGAAGTTGGCATTTTGGAGAAGTGGACCAGCCAAATAGAAAAGGTGCTCAGAGATAGTTGGATTGACGTCTAGTGTGTTTGGTGTTTTCATATTACATGGTTCACTTGAGTTGATGGAATTTTCAAGTTTTATTTGGCCTTGCATTGTATAGGACTTGCCTAGGACCTTCCCAGGCCATCCAGCTCTAGATGAAGATGGTAGAAATGCTCTTCGTCGCTTGCTCACAGCATATGCTCGCCACAACCCTGACGTTGGGTACTGTCAGGTATAACTAGTGATGAAGATTTTGCGTAAAGGCTTTTCTAGTGTTTTCTTGCTTTGTGTTAGTTTGTAACCCTGATGTTGGGTACTGTCAGGTATAACTCATGATGATGATTTTGTGTAAAGCCTTTTGTAGTGTTTTCTTGCTTTGTGTTATTTTGTCAAAAAGTGTAATTATTCTCTCATTTTTAAGTTTGTGTATACTCCAATCTTATGAAGGCATATTTCTAGTGGTGGAGATTTGTGGCTTGTAAGTACCTGCAACGATTTAAAGAGTAAATATTGGCTCTCTGCTTGTAGGCAATGAACTTCTTTGCAGCTCTTCTTTTGTTGATGATGCCCGAAGAAAATGCATTTTGGTAATGCTTTTTTGATTGATTGTCCATGATTGTAAATGCAGTGTTTTACTATCTTTGTTCGATTGACAATCTGTGCTAAGATTTTTGGTAGCTCATTCACAGGACTTTGACTGGGTTCATAGATGATTATTTTGAGGGATATTATTCAGAGAAGATGTTGGAGTCTCAGGTTTGCAAGTACATAGATGCTTTCTTTGAGAATTTGTTTTACATTAAGAGATTTTTAAACTAGAAATTTGAGTGTCAATCAGTTAGTCTTGTCTCCATCTCTGAGAGAGAGAGAGAGAGAGAGAGAGAGAGAGAGAGAGAGAGAGAGAGAAGAAGAAGAAGAAGAAGAAGAAGAAGAAGATATATTAACGTCTTGCAAAAGACCCAATGGGTCTATGAGACAAGGTGTACAATGTGTCAATGGAATCTCATCATGGAATAAAAGACAACATAACAAAAAGAACTAACACTAATCCCTAGGTAAATGTAGATATGTATAGATCATCATTGTCATCCTCATCCTCATCATCGTTGATACAAAGTGGGTGTAGAGGATACGGGGGTGAGAGTGTGGAGAGGGAGCTATCCATCAATGTGTGGTAGGGGTCCATAACGGATGTTGAGCATTGGCGAGGGGGTGAGGAGGGCCCCTAGATCTGTAGGGCCGAGGGGAGCTGGGATGGGGTAGGAGCTATAGAGACTCAGTGGTGGGCGAGGATCTCCTCAATTTGGGGTTGGTGAGCCTGGGGTGTTTAGGGTCTAGGAGGCTGAGGCCGTCTGGCTCTCCGAAGTGCAGTGGCATGAGGCAGGGTAACTTCAGTTGAGGGCGAGATGGTGGGCCCCTCATCGGTAGTGTGGTGGCCTCATTTGTCTGAGTGTCCTCCTCCTGTGGGCAGAAAAAATTGGTGATGGTAGACTAAGATGGGTGCCCGGCCGAGGTTCTTTGAATAGCAACTCTATGTGTCGTTGGATCTCCGACGTGAAGAGTCCAAGATAGCGTTGATTTGGATACTCCATCGAGATAATGGCCCAAACCCCTCTCTAAATAGGTAGTGGAATCTCCCCCTAATCTCATAATACACCGAGCACTGACAAATATAATGCTCTTTAGACTTTACTCCTCCATGGCTCAATCTACAGAGTCTGCTCTCTCTAGAGATCCATGTTGCTCTACCAACCTCAATCTCGAGACTATGGATGAGATCCTGACTGACTAAGTGCTATGCTCATGGCATGTGACATGAAAACATCGAGGTACCTTGGCCTCTGTATGAATTCATTCTCTCTAAGCCTCAAAAAATGGTCACGGTAGTATTGCATCTTGGGTGGTAGGGGCTCCCTTGGGGTAATCCATGTATCTCAAACGTGTAACTGTAGCAAGTCATATCGAATTACCCAGTTCTTGTCCACATGTGTGAGCCTGGTGTAGGGGGAGTTTGGGTCATGCTGAAATGGGGGTAGTCGGCTCACCTTTAGTCTGTGTGTGGTGAACCATGTGAGGACAGAAGCATACCAGGATGGGTGCACCCCTCTCTCCGCTATCGCCCAAGAAGACTATAGTGCCAAGTATGGTAATCATGACGAATCCATGGCTAGTATCCTCTGTATGTACGTGAGTTTGGAATAAGGCCTCTACCATTATAGGTGTTGTAGCAAACTTTGCTCGAATTATACGGTGAGGGATAGAAGGTTTGCTGCGTATCAATTTGGATAGCATCAAAATCTATGGACGCTCTATGCGTTGCCAATCTGCCGCCGCTGATAAGCCTGGTGCCCAGAATGGGGATGCATACACCATCGGTGCCGGCATCACTAGTGTGTCATAAAGCTAGCCCTTCGTATCTTGGAATTCATAGTTGGGCAATCATTGTGGACAGATAGACAAGAAGCCTATTTATGAACAGTCGGGCGATCATTGCGACCAGATTGTATTGGATTTCATAGTCGGGCGGTCAATGCGACCAAATGGCCTAGATGAATAATGATGAACTCTCATGCGGTCCTAGTGACCAGACGTCCTTGAGGATTGACTGAGTGGTTTCCTTTGGGAGCCAGATAGCTCAACACTGGTTTTCGATGAGACTAGACAGGACAATTCATGAACATGAGGATCATTACTTATGCATTGCATACTGATGTATGTTTAAATTTCTTTGACTTTGTGTGCTATTCTTGATGTGAAATGTCATCTATCCTCGGAATAGGGAATCGATTCTTGATGGTATTCTTGTTTAGCGCCCTGTAATCTATGCACATGCGCCAAGAACCATCTTTCTTTTGCACTAAGAGCATAGGTGAGGAGCTTGGTTGAATCAGCCTCTTTTTCAACAACTCCTGTACCTGGCTCATGATTTCCTCTTGTTGGGCTGCACTAACGCGGTACGGTTGTCGATTTGGTGGGGTACTCCCTGGAATAAGATCAATAGCATGATCTTTTGGCCTTTCCGGAGGAAGCCTCTCCTAGCAATGACTCGGAAAAGAAATCTTGGTACTCACGTAGAAAATCGGTCCTATTTTTATCTAACATAGACAAATTAGATTGGGTTTCATCATCTTTTGCATCCTTAACAAAAACCAAGTACGTGGAAAGATGCTTTTTCATTATTGATGAAATGGCCGAAGCCGATACAATAGGAACACATTCCCCTTTAAGCTTTACATCCAAAATGTGCTCTTTTCCTCTGTGAGTCAAAGCAATCTTCTTGTTGTACGTATCCCACCACTGCATGTACCCTATGGCACCATGGCATACCCAACAAAACATCACCCCTCTCAAGTGGCATGATATAAAACTCCTCACTGTCGACATAATCTTGCACATGAAGCCTTAGCATCCCAATGATAGGGTAACGGGTTTTGCATACCCAGGACAAGCCATATTTGCCTCATACATAGGCTCCATCTTCTTTGCACGGATCCCTAATGTGCTAGCCAAATTTGGTGACATAAAGTTGGCTCTAGCACCTGTGTCAAAGGAAATCAAAGTAGTCGGATCTCTGACCTTGGCCCATGCTCTACACAACTCTGTCTCCTTACCACCTGGGTGTTCCCCAACAAGATCAAGACTAACCTTGCAGAAGGCTTCGGTTTCATAGGCTTGGGCTCCCGTGCAGTGTCAGAGTTCTTTTGCGCGATAAGAAGTAACTGGGAGGAGAGCTTCCCAAAACTTCTTCTTATAATCCTCCAGATTCCCACTTCGATGCATCCAACTTATGCCACGCTGTCATTACATCCACCTCAAATGTAGATGTGAGCCACACAGAAGAGAACACCTGTTTAAAGTGTACCCAAGTAGTTGGTGCTATGCCCTGCAAGAGAAGAGTGGACCACCACTGCAATGCATTACTCTTGAGAAAAGTCGCAGCTTTTCTCACTTTCAAGGACTTGGTGTAATTTCCGCTAGAAAAAGAAGCATCGAATTTACTGTAAAAAGGTAAGAGCCTTGAGCTTGTCTTTGGCCCCACTGAATGTGTCAAATTTCATTGCAGCTCCCCCTTATAATCCTTCGCCTTCCACAGGCATTAGATTATCGTAAGGAAGTGGCTTCACAAGATTGCTACCCCTTGCATTCATGCCCGTACTAGGGTCAACATTGCCAGTTCCCACACCTTGCATACCATGCAATCCTGCTGATCCTCCCATGTTTTCAAAAATGCCACTATGCATACCGGGCTGCATGCCCCCAGGGATACATGTTTCCTTGCATTCTGGGCTGCATGCCCCCATACATATTCCCTTGCATTCTGGGCTGCATACCACCATACATGTTGTCTTGCATACCGGGCTAAAAACTAGCTCCAAAATTCCCTTGCATTCCCATGCCTCCTTGAGGGTAACCCCCAGTCATAGATTGGAACACGGAACCACCGCCAAAATAGCCTGGATGCATCGACTGATGCGGAATAGGTGGTTGCCCGAAAAAGGAACTCTGTGGGTTTGCACCATAAGTGTTTTGCATGTTGGAAAACTGTCCATATGCAGGATCCTGTGGGATAGCACTATTGTTGACGTGATGTGGGTTCTTAGAACGTGCCTTCTTCTTCTTCTTCTTCTTCTTCTTAGGCTCAGAAGGGGCCCTTATAAATTTAGCAAACTTCTCACTCTGCGTGAGTTGCATGAGCACAACCACTGCACCTGCCAATCGGGCTTTAAATTGGGCATCCTCTTCCTCTTTACTTGGCATCTCTTCTGGCTGCGTTACATCCTCATAACGTGCATTTGCTGCAGCCTGTTCTTCTGCATCGGTATCCTCAAATTCAGTCCTCTCAGTAGTGGTTTCCTCCTCTTCCTCTTCATCGTAGTCATAGTCTTCCTCTTGATCAGACATCTTGCTGAAATTTACAGCAACAACTTTCCTTGAGACAACCACGAGCTCATCCCCTTGGGAAAGTTGGTGATGGTCCCGGCAACGGAACCTTGAAACCGGCCTTTAGTAGAAACCAAAGTGTGGTAGACCAACTGTCGCCCTAGCATAGCTGTAAATCAACAAAGAAAACATATAAAAGGGAGCTCCTACAATAAAACATCGTCACCTGTTGGCCCCAAAGCTTGGTGCCTCTTTCGGTATTTCTTTATTTGCATTCAAGGAAGAGTCCAACTGAGCACAACATGGCCAAAGATGGCTGAAAGTAATAGCATGCCCAATATGTTCACACCTCTGATCCTCTCAGCATAGAAGTCCCGCACAGTCTTGTGCTAATTCAAATACACAATCCTGCATCCCTTTATGCCAATAAAATACATTCAAGTGGTGTCACATGCACTCTGCACTGTAGTGCATGGTGACAAGATGGCTCATCATCATCAGTGCAACATTGTACATTATTAGTACCTTTTAGGATGATATTTGTCGTACTACGCCGTGACCCCATTGTAATCCACAGTCCAGGATAAGTCAAGCATGAGCTACATAGGTCATTCTCAGCCTTAGACAATCAGTCCGTTAGTCAGTCCAAGTCCCTTAACCCACTTGAAGAGATGCATTCATGCATGTAGCGTCAGTAGAAGCCTTAGGGTTTGCATTAGAAAGCATTCTGCATAATGCATAGCATTCATCCACTGCATTTAGACCATTGCAGAAGCCTTCAGATAACATCTAGCATTCATTAGAATTTATCCAGTATTATTCCCATAATTTACAGCATTTATTGGGCATTTTTTCGTCATTTATCTATTTTATACAGGACAGATGCAGTTGGCCAGCTCTGTAGCCAGCCAACTAGCATCATTTGTCCATATAAATAGCTGAGCATATAATTCATTCATTCATTAATATCATAATCAGCATTGAAGACCTCAACGCTTGGAGCCTTCAGCACAAGGAGCATAAGCGATTGCAGAATTTAGCACATCAGCCTTCAGCGTTTTCCTAATAAGCATATAGGAGCATCAACGCTTGAGCAATTCAGCCTTCCTTTAGTAAAACGCAGCATCTATAGCATTCAGCCTACAATACCCCTTGTGTTTTCAGCATTCATACAGTGCATCGTTTTGCTACAGCCACTTGGTGAAGGTAAAACTCAGAATTCATACTCATTTTCAGCATTCATACGTAGCCTAGAATAGTCCCAATCAGCCCCTTCTCTCAGCATTAGATTTGCAGCCTTCCTACATCCATTGGGAAGAGTGCATAGGCTCGAGATTGGCCATCATTGGTGCTTCTACAGCCGTGTACAGCTCAGCCCGACTCTTGGTCCTCAAAGATCTTGCGTTTGGCTATTCGTCAGTCCATCGTCAATCTCTTCAAAGTAATAAAGAAAATACTATTCCGGTAACGGGATAAAGGGGGCCCTTCAGTGGGTAATTCGGGACCCCATACGGTGTACAGTTTCTCTCTCTCTCTCTCTCTCTCTCTCTCTCTCTCTCTCTCTCTGAAATCTCTTAAAGTTTGAAGTCTTAAAGTCGATTGCTAAACTCGCGAAACTCAGGATACAGAAGATGGTGTGAGCATTTGTGTGACAGGATCCTCAAATTACGAATACTTCTGCTGCATGTTACAAGTGGCCCCGAACAATGTAGCCAATTTGCCCTTACTTGCAACCAAAAACACAGCCATACACAAGTCCACAAACTCGTCCAAAAACATCCCTCGGATTGCCTTGTTTCCACCCTCAAAACTGCCAAATTCCTCTCAGAAAGAGCCAGAGGAGTACCTCCGAGAGAGTCACGAGCTAGTGAAAAGAGAGACTCACGCCCTGTGCAGTCTTGTGTACTCCTACAGTTCTGCACCTCCAGCAGCCACCTTCAGCCTTGCACCGCCTTCCACGGGAGAGAGGGAGAGAAGAAAGCCCTGTTCGGTTGTGCGCCGCCTTCCACGAGAGAGAGAGAGAGAGAGAGAGAGAGAGAGAGAGAGAGAGAGAAACCTGTGTTGGTGCACGTCCAGCCTGCCAGCCTTCCCATGAGCCAAAAGCACACCCACGTGCAGCTGCAGCGGACTCCTCCAAAAAGAGAGTCCCCGCCAATAATAGTGTAACCCCTCCAAGGGCCACGATTTCAAAAAAAAAGGTAGGTAGGTTTTGAAACCTTTGTCCCCATGGGTTATGAAAAGGGACCTTTGTCCCCATGGGTTATGAAAAGGGACCTTATTAATGACCCCAAGTGAACATTTAACCAATGTCCTGCACACTGACCACCATGCCCAATGTTCGGATACGCTGTACAAATACACAAGGTCGTGACAGACCATAGAGTTCCATTGCAATTCCATACTCCCATCCTCAATGCATCTATGGTCTCATGGGCCCTGCACTGCCATGTGGGACGTTTATTTGTGATGATGATTCAGTCATCATGATAAACGGCCCATTTTCTTGCCTTGCGGGCTTCCATAACCTGAACCATCCCGGCTTTCCTGTGTTCCACCTGTAGGCATCTCCAAGGTATATTTTGGTGGTTTGGAGGGTGGCCCTCTTCTTCAAGAAAGCCAAACGGGACTCCGTATCTTTGAAGTTGAGGAGGAGAGGCCTCTCCCTTGTTAAGTCCTCGGCTCGCCAAGCATCTACAAAAGGGGTGTTAGTGAGGCCCATCTGTCTGCATAAAGTCTCATCGTCCTCTTTTGGTGAGTTGCCCGCTTGCAAGCTTGTTACTCGCACATGTAGAGCCCTAGATGCTCTAGATTGGCGATGCTTCTCTTTCTCAAGCGTGGCCGTCATGATGGATGTGGCATTGGAGGGGTGGACTGTTTTTTGCTTTTTCACAACCTCAACGCATTTGGAGGTTTCTCCAACCTCTTCTTTGGTTGCTTCCATGTCTTTTTGGAGGCCTGCATGCTCCTCCCGGAATCTTGATTTGGCCTCTTGAATCTCTGCTGTGATTGCTTTCTTAGTCTTCTCTAGTTTCGCCTCAAGTTTGGCATTGTTGTCTTGCAACTGGGCAATCTGTAGAGCAAGGGCTTCTTGTGTGGCTCTCCTTCCTCTTTGCCATGCTTGTGCATCTCTTCCTTGCATAATTCCATACATTTCTCCATGCATGCAGCCAGTCATGCGTCGTTCCAGGCTTCCATCTCTTGTCGCATCTCATATTAGAGCTGTTTGTACATTTCCTCTTTGCCCTGAATCTCAGTCTTGACAGCATGAATCTCCTTTTGATGTTGGTTCTTGTGTATCAGCTTCTTTTGGTCTGAAAGGGCCTTTTGAGCCTGTTGTGAGAGAGAGAGAGAGAGAGAAAGAAAGAAAGAAAGCTGTATTAACGTCTACTAGAGGTCGAACTTGACCTATGAGACAAATCAACATACAACTGTCAACGTCTTCTGGATGTCCAGAAAAAAAATGACAAAATGAACATGAAATAAAGTATGAAAGTACTGAGCTAGTGGGGGGGTGTGATGGATGGAGCACTACTGCTAGAGGCTGAGTAGGCAACCTATATGCGTAGGGTATACAAGAATGCAATGCAGATCTGTCTAGCTCCAACCAGTACCATAATGGGAGTGTAATATGTGATACATAGGCGATGGCGAGGCAAAATACCTCGGAGCATGATCTCCGAGAGAGAGAGAGAGAGAGAGAGAGAGAGAGAGAGAGAGAGAGAGAGAGATGATGAAATGAAATGATATATCAACGTCTTCAGAAGGCCAAAATGACCTATGAGACCAAAAAGGTTACAACAATTGGTGGATCTGATACAATGTCTGTGTAAGAAAAGCTAAAAACAACTAAACAACTAACTGAAACTGAAACAACTATGAGGAAAAGTATGGTACCAGGAGCTCCTAATGGATAACATCTGGGAGGAAAACTCCAGCAACAAAGGTAAGTATCATACACATCACTGTCCAAAGATGTCTCTCATCAGTCGATGGCGGATATCCTCAATGTCCTCCATGGTGAGTACTCTGACTGGACGTCTTTGAAAGGCCAAAATGACCTATGAGACCAAAAGTTACAATAATCTAGTTAGATAAAGTACAAATGTTAGTGGTGTGTAACAGAAAAAAGTGAGAAAAGATCTAAAGATCTATAGATCTAGAGATCAAGAGTAACATGGGAAAATGGGAAACCTGGGAAGCTGCTAAGAGGGGACGAAAGTGTCCACACAGAGACATCTCTGGGCATGTGAGGTTCATGAATGTGAGGGTATAGACGGGCCCTCAGTAAATGAATGTGTGAGGGTAGAGAGAGAGAGAGAGAGAGAGAGAGAGAGAGAGAGAGAGAGAGAGAGAGAGAGAGAGAGAGAATCTACTAAAGACCCAATGGGCCTATGAGACCAAAGTGATACAATAATGTCCATGGCATATCTCATCATGGAATGGAAAATAAAATACATAGCTATCTCATTGGGGTGATACAAAACTGTCCATGGAAACTCATTATATAATACAAGCAACATGGAACATGAGAGGAGCATCAATCCCCAATAGATGGTATGTAACTATTTGGTCCTCCTAGCTCTATTTCACATAATGAAATCCATGCCCGGACACCAGACAGGTGAAAGAGGACATGGGGACAGGGTCCATAAGGATTGATTAAGAAAAAGCACCATTCTTGGCCAAAAAGCAAGAAAAAGCAAAAAGTCAAACAGGGTTGACCACGAGCCACGAGCACCATTGGAAAGAGGAGACTAAGTTGGACCAAAAAGCTAAAAGCCGCTTTCTCAAAAAGTTGCTCTAGGGCCAAAAAGCAAGGCCCTGAAGTTGTAAAAGCACAAATTAAGAACTGTGGGTATTATTAATAATATTTAGTAAAAAGACAAAAGCGCAAAAGCATTACTGTTTGGCAAAAAGCAAGGCTTCCCCAAGTATAAAAGAAGCATGAGGCTCTCTTTGTCAGAATACGCAGCGGAGATGATGACCAGATCTGGGAACACAAAAGCAAAAGCAAAAACGCAAGCAGAAAAACAGCACAAGAGAGAGAGAGATGTAGGCGTGTAACTCTGCTCTATATACACAAGAAGATCCCGAGATATGATACAAATGAGGTATGGGGGCTGAGGACCTATATATACCCCCCTAGAGGGCAGTCGGCCAGCATAAAGGAAAAGCCCACGACTGATAAAAAGGTCCACGACTGATAAAAAGGTCCACGACTGCATAAATGCAGTCGGCCAGCAATCTGGTGCCCAAAACTGATCAAAACCAGTCGGCCAGCAGCAAGAGTGCCCACGACTGATAAACATCCAGTCGGCCAGCACTGTACTGCTCTTGGCACCCTCTGGCAGCCCTCCCAAGCCTCAGAAAAATGGGAAAAAATAGGGGAAAAATACGGAGAGCGGGGAAAAATGGGAAAACACCTCATAAGGGCGGGCACACCCACAACAAAGGCCCTGGTGTATAAATCTAGACAGGAGATGAATTCTAACACCCCCTCTCAGTTCCTGGCTGTGTAACCAACCACTAGGAGCTGGGGTGCCGCCTGAGCAAATCCTGAGAGCGACTTCGTGAAGAGGTCCACCGTACTGTCCTCCGTCGAACAGAACTCCAGCAAGATGTCATCAGCAACGATATGTTCACGAACAAAGTGCCTCTGGATGACCATGGCTTCCTCCAGTGGAAGCCCAAACCTGCCATGCAACCTCCTCCTGCTTCGTAAAATTGCTCCTGGGCCATAAGTAGATCCCCTCGTGTCTGAATCTCCTCCCCAAACCGAGTCACTCCAACCGCGGAGTCGGACTCCATCCAACAACCCCCCTCCTGTGTACAAGAGTCCATGATCCTTCGCATGCCGCAACAGGAAACGCAATCCTGCCTCCCAAAGAGACATTTGCAACCAAGAGCTCAATTTCCTCATCAGGAAGCTCCCGTCCAATCCGGTGTCCATCAACCAGATCCATGAACCATACAGCTTTTGAATCACAGAGACATCACACTGCTCACAAGGATCAACACCTGTTACGGTGCACATACAAGTCGTGGAAACCTTCTGAAGACCATGCAAGGCCTTGTGAAACCTGTCAACCACCCCCTCTGAATCCGGAACCACAAAGCCTGGAGAAACCACCTCCTTCTGCAAGTAAACACCTGCCACCTGCCTGGCTTTCCGAAAGGTCCCTGTGGAAAGAACATCCTCAACTACTGGAAGTTCTATGTCCCGAACACGACGAGACATCAGAGCATAAGTGACCTGTTCAGCTTTCTCTGACTCACGAACACAAGAACTACCAACCTCAATACTGGAAAGTTCCTGCCAACTGCTGCCATCTACTGGTAAGCTATCCACCATCTCGTCCCGGAAAGCCCGCACCTGCAGCGTATCCACACTTGAGTAGCTATTACCACACTGCCACTCATCACAATCTTGAGGACCTGGGGGAGAGAGTGCTGAAAGCTTGTAAACTCCATTCTCCACTCCACCTTCCCAAACCACTTGGCCTGTTGCTTTGTCCCGAAGAGCAACAAAATGCTCATCAAACTCCACCCGTACGCCAGTCTTGCAAACCTGATGCACTGACAACAGATGAAAACCAAGTGCCGGAACATACAACACCTGGGAGGAATGCTTCCCCCCTCTGCCATCGGGAACTATCTCCATCCTGCCCTCACTGTGAACTGGGATAGTGGATGTATCACCAGTAAGAATATGACCAGAAAGCTTGCAGAGATCCTGTAAACCGGAACGGGAAGGAGTCATGTGCCTGGAAGCACCACTATCGAGAATTCACTCCCGAGTATCCGTTGCGGAGAGTCCTCCAATCTCCTCCCTGCCTGAAGAAAATGAAGCATCGGTGTCCATCACCTCCAGGTGCACAAAAGCCGGAGTCTTCATGATTGCTGAGGAGTCTTCACCCTTCTCGGTCTTCCGCTTGTTGGGACACTGCCTCCAGTAGTGGCCTTTCTCGCCACAATCATTACAGGTCCTCTCTGCCTTTAGCTTCTTGCGGTCAGCGTCGGACATCTTCTCAGAAGACTTCTCTGATGAAGCCTTCCCTTTGCCCGAGTTACGGCCTTTCGACCGTTGGCCAGTAAAGGCCTCCGAACCTCCACCCTGAGGAGGGTTCGTAAATCGTTCCTCTTGGTCCAGGACCATGGGCACAAGCTCCTCCCACGTGATGGTGCTGAGCCTGCCACTGGTAATTAACGACGAGTAAAATGCTGAGTACGAAGAGGGCAAATGTGACAGCAACGTGATGGCCATGTCCTCTGACGATATCTCCTTCCTAGCCTGAAGAACCTCCTGCTGAAGAGCCTGCAGCTTGTTAATATGCTCCCGCATCGTCGACGACTTTGCAGGGCTCATAACCCGCATCTGTACTTCCAAGGAGCTCATTTGAACTCTAAGGCCTCAGATCTGGGCTCCTCGGATACGCTGTTTTCTGCACACAAAACAGAGGATTAATTTGCTAATCAATGATTAATCAGTGCTAATAACTGTATTTTGATACAATTGAGGGTTCATATTAACCATTAGGTATCTGATACAGATCCCTATAACTTCAGATTGCAATTCGGAGATGGTTTGATACTCCAACCATTTCGTATAAATTGGTTACCCTTGATTTAATGTAATTTCTGGTGATTTTATGCTAATAAATGAGTACAGCATAAGAGAGCCAAATTTAATGGGGAGCAGTATTACCGAAGAGCAGGAATGAAAAAGCATTGGGACTTATTGCACTCAGTTTAAATGATGAAATCATTCATCACATCACAAGGATACAATGGGCAAAAGATGCATGGGATGAACTCAATAAATTATTTGGCACACAAGCTAAAAATTCAAAGATAAATCTGTTAATGCAATTCAACAAATTGGATATGAAGGAAAGTGAACCTTTAATCACACACTTGAACAGATATAAAAGCATTAAGCAACAACTGGTAGCTATTGGCAAAAAGGTAGAAGATGATGAGGCACTAGCAGTGCTTCTGGAGAGTGTGGACAAAGGTGAATATAAAAACATTGTAGCAACACTAAAGAATGTACGTGAATTGAAGCTACACGAGATAGAAGGAGCTCTACTAGAGCAAGAGAGCAGAGGCAAAGAGAAGAAATGGCTCGACTCAACAGCAGGAGAAGAAAAAGCATTCTTCACCCGAGGAGGATTCTCTCAAGGACGAGGACGAGGAAAAGGCAGAGTAGGAGGAAGGATCTTCACTTGCCACAAGTGTGGAAAGCCAGGACACATGGCAAGAGACTGCTATAGCAAACCCAGTGGAGAAGGAACGACATCGGCAAACTTCATGGAGGCTCCTAAGGAAGAGGAGTCGGATCATCTTTTCTGAGAGAGAGAGAGAGAGAGAGAGAGAGAGAGAGAGAGAGAGAGAGAGAGACCCCAATGTAACCTTAAACCACCTTTGAGTCACTGATGATGTAGGCCATGTGGTAGATGTATGTGTAAGCACTTTAGTCAAGGTCACGGGCACTTATAGTAGCCTTGGACACATAGAGAGAGAGAGAGTGTCAAGAACTATGAGTTTAGGGACTTGAGGCATTGGTCGCGGACTATCAAGTAAGAGGGAAACTTGGTATAGGATCCAGGTGTGCTAGGAGTATTCACTTGAGGAGAGGTGTTGAAATATACAAGTGAATAGGGTGTGTGCGGGAACAAGCCGTTGGCTAGAGGCTGTAAAAGAGAATCTGTAAATGTGAGAGAACCTATGAAAAGGTGAGAAGAATCTACTGGGAGAGAATAAAGGGTAGCATGAGAAGATTTAGGAAGTGTGGAGATATTATGGGAAAAGTGAAGAGGTGGAGAGAATCAAGCAAAAGAGGTGGAGTGAATCAAGGAGAAATCAGTGGGATTAGATGCTTGGATGTAAACTCTATAAATTGAGGCATTGGCCTAATGAGAATTTGTTGGTTTTTGATTATCCATGTCTACATTAAGCTATTAGTTAATTGCTCACTAATTATGTCTTAATTATCGTCTAATCTCTTTGTCAATGATGTTGTTTCTAGCATTTGATCCACCGTAGCTCGTCACATTGCTATAATTTTAACACTTTCTTGACTTTATCTTTCAGAAGTCTGAAGGCTATATCCAAATCGTTATTCCAAGTGATAGGCTGATTTGACTTACGTCCACGACCTTTCAATAAGTCGGTCATCGGTAGTGTGAGCTGAGAGTACTCCCGCACAGATTTCCGAAGAAAAACAACAAAACCGAGAAAAGAACGAAGTTGTTTCACTGTTCGCGGTATAGGCCAGTCCAGAACCTTCTGAACTCGGTCATAGTCAATGCTCAATCCATCTCTAGTGATCTTGTGTTCCAAGTAAATGATTTCTGTCATAAAAAACTCACATTTACTTAATTTAGCATATAGTCGATTCTGTCTTAAAATAGATAAGATAATCGTGAGGTGTCTAACATAATCCTCAAGAGTACGACTATATATCAAAATATCATCCAGGAACACTACCACAAATTTTTCCAAATGTTCACGAAAAAGATCGTTCATCATTTGCTGGAAAGTGGCTGGAGCATTGGTTAACCCAAAAGGTAATATGAGAAACTCGTAATGGCCATACCTAGTCTGAAAGGCGGTTCTTTCGACATGCCTTTCATGAATACGTATCTGGTGATAGCCAGTACGTAAATCTATCTTCGTGAAATATTTCGCTCCTACTAACCGGTCAATCAGGTCATTTGATCTAGGGAGAGGATAACGGTTCTTAATTGTCAGCCTGTTCGATCTCTTGTAATCTATACACATTCTCCAGGTGTTGTCTTTCTTTCTCCTAAGCAACACAGGTGCATCCCAAGGTGATTTACTTGGACGGATCTGGCCCATCCTCAAATAATCTCCGAGTTGTTTAGCCAACTTATCTTCCTCAGCTTGGCTCATCGTGTAAGGTGGAATACTGACAGGATGGGCACCAGGGATCAAGTCAATACGATGATCTACTGCCCTTTCAGGTGGTAAATCCGATGGCAGTTTCTTAGGAAATACATCTTGAAACGAATCAAGTATCTTCTGTAATTCTTTGCTTTCAAACACACTTAATTCATTGACATCCAATTTCCAAAATCAACTGTATTTACAAGAGGTCCCTGAGAGGGATGTATACAATCACCTAAAATACCATTCTGGATGTTCCTATGCTGAAAAGAAAAAATATGACTAGACCAATCTATCTGGACTTGAAGAGTCTTAAACCACTTAATCCCTAATAACAAGTCTACATGTTCTAGGTGCATAATATAGCATTCTAGAGTATCTTTCTAGTCCTGAATCTAGATTGGTAGCATCTTCACCTTTCGATCGCATACTTGCCAACCCGCAGGTAGGCGTATCCTCCTAGGTACGATCGCTGTCAAGACTCAATTTCTGCACAAGTTTATAGTTAACAAAGTTGTGTGAGCTTCCAGGGTCTAGAAGAATGTGGATTCTATGGCCATTCACTTCTCCATAAACTCGGAGAAGATCATGCAAGCCAAAAACTTTAGAGTTGAACAGACAATCAGAACATGTACTAGGGCGAGAAAGTACAGTAACTGACGTATGTGTCAAAGACAACTGGTTAGTTGCCTTTGGCTTGGGTCCTGCGTTGGTCTTTGCACCCTTTTGCTTCGGGCACTCGTTACGCATGTGTCCTTTTTCTTCGCAGATAAAACAACGTCCCTCCTTCTTGAGCTTTAAAGCCTTAAGGAGTCGTTTCTTCTTCGTTGGTGTCGAACTTGAATTCTTCGAAGGTTGGTCCGAAGACTTTCCTTCAGTCGTGTTAGCCATAGGTGCGGAGAACTTTCTTTTGTGCTTGTTCCCCTGCTCGGTAACGGATTTAGACTTGGAAGAGACCATTGTATCGTTATAGATACGAGTTGAATGAATGGCTTCGTCCAATGTTTTGCATTTGTTATTTTTAACCCGTAAACGGTATGAGTCTGGTAAACCAGCTACGAAGAACCCCAAAAGAGTAGTGGGATCCATCTTTGTAGCTTTCATTTGCAAGTCCCTAAACTTCTGGAGGTAGACCTCATAAGTGAGGTGCTGCGAGGTCATGGTCAAAGCTGTAAACCGGGCAACATCATAATCATCCTCTTTCTTGAGGAATTCCTTCTTGAAGATGTCTTCAAATTGTGCCCAAGTTATTGGCTTAGGGTTGAGTTCCTTCCACCAAAGCAAAGCTTTGCCTGAGAGGAAACCTGTTGCTAACTGGATCTTTTTTCCATCATCATATGGATGAAATTGAAAATGGACCTGCCACTTATGTAGCCAAGTGTCCACGATCTCCTTGGTATGCTGCTTTTGCTCGCCTCCGAACGGTTCCGGAGTAATATTGGGGCCTAAAGCAGAGGCCAAGGTATCCATACCCGAAAGAGTAGATAGGGTAGTGGTCAAAAGAGAGATGGACTTCTGCAAAGCTTGCATCTGGGCGGCGATTTGTGCCTGACGTTCCGAAGAAGAAGCTTCGAGAGCTACTTTGAACTCTTGGAAATCAGATTTTGACACATAATCGTCAAAAAGATCGGCATTGATATCTTCCGTAGCCGGCAAGCCTTCGCGTTCGACAAGGGGCTCCAACTCCGATTCTTGGCTCGACATCTTGAAGAGGGCAAGTGGAGAAATTTCGATCTTTGCACAATAAAAGTGCGAGGGAACTTGAGAGCTTGAGAGCTTGAAAACTTGAGAGATGTGTGGCAAGAAGCCCACTTAAGGGGTTTATATAACCTTGCCCAAAAACAACTTGAGCTTTTGCTTTTGTGTTATATATATATATATATATATATATATATGGATATATATATTCTGCTTTCTTAAAAAAAACACACACCTTTAAACCTTAGATGGGTCTTGAAACTCTTTAAAAAAAAAGTTTAATCCATAAAAAAAAAACGAAAGCAAGCTTATGTTTTTTTTTTTTGGGTTTCTAAAAAAAAAACAAAAGCTCAATTCGGCACTTGAATGATTTTTTTGGGTTTTTTTTTTTGGAAATAGTGCCGCCGGCTTCGCCTTGATGCCATCACCTGCATTGCTACCGGGTGTCCATAGCCGCCTGCGCCAGCCTTCGCCTAGGCTTGGCTGCCTGCGCAGGCCTGGCAAAGCAAACATGCTTTTTTTTTTTCTGTTTTCTCACCTGACTTGTTCATGCGACTGCACAAGTATCTTCAGCCTTCCTTGCAAAACAAATCAACCCTACTAGACCACCTTCTCCATCACGGGTTCTTTGATGAAAAAGCACATACTATCTGAAAAAACAGCAGCATGCTTTGACAAAACAGCAAGCTTCTTGAACACATACCTTTCTTCGACCTCATCTTCTCTACCTACCGACTTGCTTGTTCACGAGGCACGCTTTGATACCACTTTGTTAAATCCCCACCGGATCTCCTTGTAGAACGCTCCTGGTACGAGACTCGAAACGTGCAAACAAACCAAACAAACAAGAAGGGGGTGCAGGCTTGACTCACCTCCCAACCATGACAGCCGTGGGGAGCCCACAGTCTTGGTTGTCCCCACCGAGCCACGAGCTGAGCTAACTAGGATGACGTACCGACCAATCTCCACCTCGCGATGTCACATACCGCCACGAAGCTACCCTCGCGGGCCTCGAGATTGCTGCCGGCCTCGACTGCGTAAAGCAGGTGCACGTCTGCACTAGATCCAGGCTCTAGACCATAGAGCTCTCACAAATCACGCGAGACTCTATATAATAATGACTAACCTTGGCCTCCCTTTTATAGGCTCTTGGCCGGTCATCGAGCGTCCACACTTGGGCGCCCGCCCGTTAGTCTATCCCTAACTCAGCTCGCCAATCAGCCTGCCTAGCTCCAAACTTCCCCAAACCTCGAAGCTAGTCTTGTGTGTGTGTAGCACACAGTAGATACACACTGTGCACATGACAATGCCCGCTTGTGAAATCCAAGATATCTGGCATCGTTGCCATCCAGTGGATCATCTGGCATCGTTGCCTCCCATATACACATCTTGCTCCTTGGGCTATTGGATATCGTTGCCACCCAAAACTAGAGCATGTCCAATTAACGATTATATAAGAAGGATAATGATCAATTCCATTTCAATATGAATATATACAATGAAGAGGGCTAGAGGTATAATCCCTGCCTCTTAAATGTGTCTTGTTCGCAAGACGTCTATGCTTGTACAAATACATCTGGACCAACCGCTTCCTCATAAGCTCGAAGTATTTTTGGATAGTCCTTGAAGTATTCTTTTGGCATCCATTTCACATCCAAAGGCGAGTAATTCTTAAACTTAAAGAGGAAGTTTTTGACCACTGTCTTTCCTCTTTTTCTCACGTTATGGAATACGATCTGTCGGTTGCAAAATTTCTTCTTGTTCTTTCACCTCTAGTGGATCCTCCAATACAAACTCCTCTGAGGGTAGTCTCGTATATGGTTTCGATAGGCTGACATGGAAGGCATTACGTATCCTTGCAGCGGAAGTCTTTGTATTGGTTGATCCTGTCACACAATATGCTCACACCGTCTTCTGTTTCGTGAGTTTCGTGAGTTTAGCAATCCATTTCATTTACTTCAAACTTTAAAGAGATGAGAGAGAGATATGAACACTGTACACCAGATTGGGTCCCGAATTACCCACTGAAGGGCCCCCTATCCCGATAACGAGATAGTATTTGCTTTATTACTTTAGAGAGAATGACTTTGGACTGTAGATAAGCCAAACGCAAGATCTCGGAGGATCGGAGTAAGGCTGATCTGTACACTGCTGTAGAAACACCTCGATGACTTGATCTTGAGCCTATGCACTCCTCCCTAGGGCATGAGGAAGGGCTGCACACCTGAGGCTCAAAGAAGAAGAAGGTGGACTGTTCTACACACTGTTAGAATGCTGAAAACACATATGAATGCTGAGTTACCTTCACCAGATGACTGCTGAATGTGCTGATGATGCAGAGAAGGCTGGACACTGATGCAAACAACTGTTTCAAGGCTGGAAACTGTTGTAAACTGTTGCTTCAAGGCTGGATTCTGCTGTAGACAGAAACGCAGGTGTCTAGGGGTGTTGATGGACTGAAACGCAGCAGCAACAGATGATTTCAGGGCTGGAACTGTACGGCTGGAGCAAACGCAGCACTGCTGCTGTGCTGGACCAGAAAACGCAGATCTGCAGGCTGAATGCTGCTGGTTTTCAGGCGTGGAACTATGATGAACTGTGGGCTGAATATGGGGGACTGTAAGGGACTGAATCAGGGCTGCTTTGGTGCTGAAAACAGGCTGATTGAGGGCTGAGGACAAACACCTAGGGCTGGACTGAAGCTATGGTTCTCAAGGGCTGGAGAAGAAAGCTTATGGGCACTAGGGCATGGATTAGTCTTATGCTGAGAGCAAGAGAGAGAGGAGAGCTCTTAGCACAATGAAGACTGAATGAGCAAAAGAGGCTCTAGGCAAGCCTATTTATACTAACTGGGGGGTTGGTCATTTAATAAAGTTAATATTTATAAATGCCCAATAATGCAAATAATGATAAATAAATACTAATAAATATGGGAAAAATACCAGATAAATCCCAGTAAATTCCCTAAGGCTTTGGGGATGTTCTAAATGATGCACATGCATATGTATGCATGTTATGCAAGATGCAGAGTGCTTTCTGATGCAAACCCTAAGGCTTCTACTGACTCTACATGCATGAATGATTCTCTCCAAGTGGGTTAAGGGACTTGACTGACTGACTCACCCGCTATGGCTGAGGAATGACCTACGTAGCTCGTGCCTGACTTATCCTGGACTGAGGATGTACAATGGGGTCACGGCGTACGACAAATATCATCCTACTGGGTTCTAAAACTGTACAAATGCTGCACTTCTGATGATGAGCCATCTTGTCACCATGCACTTAGTGCAGAGTGCATGTGACATTCCCTCCTGATTAGCTTGGCGGCAGGTTCATGGCTTCCAAGTAGTCCGCCAATAACTGGGGGTACTCCTGGAAGAACTCCTCGTCGAGCCATACGGCTTCGTGGGTGCCTCGTTCTCGGAACTTCGTATAGAACTGACGAATCCGTCGACCGGAACCATGCTTCCATCGATGAAGAAGGATCTGCTCAGGCTCAATAACTTCTGCCTCGTCTACCACGTCTGGCTGCTGTTCATCTGAAACATCAAACACTTCTGGACCAACATATGGTTTTAGCCAAGAAACATGGAAAACATCATGCATTGTCCAACTGGCAGGCAACTTTAACTTCATTGAGACATCACTTATCTTCTTAACTATTGGAAAAGGGCCAAAACTACGGAATGAAAGCTTGGGACAACGTTTGCCCACTTGTTTCAATCTCTGCTTCATGATACGCAAATAGACCCAATCCCCTTCCTTGAAGTGGACATCTCGTCTAGATTTATTTGCCTGTCTGCTATATGCTTCCTGAGCTTTGGTCAAGCGGTCTTTGACTGACTCAATAATCTCGGAAAATGCTTCCCTGGTTTTATTAGCCTCTAAAGATGGAGACACCATTCTCGTCAAAAGAGAAGAAAAACGGCGACCAAAGGCTGCTTCATATGGAGTCCGTCCGACACTGGATGAATGCGTGTCGTTCAAGATAGCTTGGACCAATGGAAGATAGTGCTCCCATTTGGACTGCTGGTCATGACAGTATGACTTGAGGACATCAAAGGCCAATTGATTATAAATTTCTGTCTGGCCATCTGTCTGGGGATGGAATGCACTAGACAACTGCAACTTAGTTCCAAAGTTTTCAAATAATGCCCTCCAGAAATGCGAGGTAAACTTGGAATCTCTATCTGATGTTATGGTGCTAGGCAAACCACAAATTGGATACCAATGCTTGAGAAACAGACGTGCTACGTCCTCGGCTGTGGCCGTATGCTTGCATGGGATGAGCATGCAGAACTTACTAAAGCGATCCACAATGGTAAAACACTGAGTGTTACGGGATCCAGTGGATGCTGGTAGAGGCCCTACAAAGTCCATAGATATGTCGATGAAAGGTCCGTCGGGGATAGGCAAAGGTTGAAGTAAACCTGCCTTCTTTGTATGGGGAACCTTAACTTTTTGACAAATCTTACAGGCTTGTACATGTGCATAGACATCACGCCTCATCTTTGGCCAATAAAAGGACCGTTCTAATTTCTCGAGGGTACTGTTGATACCCCTATGTCCTCCAACTAAGGAGTCATGGGCATCATGGAGAAGAGCGGAACGCTTTTCTCGAGTAACACAGAGACGGTTCTTGTAGAACAACCAACCGTTCTGTACTGAATAGTGGCCAGGCTCAGAAGTGAGGGCCAAACTATATTGAGTACCAAACTCAGGGGAGTCGACATATTGGTCTTTCATACTATCCAAGTCCTTCCCCGTGATTTCGAGAATGGTAGCTTCTTGGACTGCCTGGATGCTGGACTTTCGACTGAGAGCATCTGCTACTGGGTTATGCTTACCAGGGATGTATTCAATCATACCTCCAAACTGTTGGAAGATTTGACTCCACCTGGCCTGTCGATCACTCCACTGGGCACTTGGTATAGTCTGAAGCCACTTAAGTGCTTGGTGGTCTGTTTTCACTGTGAAAGCCTGTCCATAAAGAAAAGGCTTCCAATGTTTAAGCGCTGTGATCACACCCAAAAGCTCTTTGTCATATACCGAATAATTCTTTTCGGCGACATCCAACTTTCTGCTGTAATAAGCCACGGGTCTATTGTCCTGCTGGAGGACTGCACCTATGGCTACATTGCTGGCATCGGTGATGACCTCGAAAGGTTCGTCCCATGATGCTAACTTTAATACAGGTGCTTCTGAGGCAGCTTTCTGGAGTGCACGGAATGCATCAAGTGCCTTACCTGTAACTGAGACTTTCTGCTTGCGAGTCTTCACCCCCTTGAGCAAGTCGGTAAGAGGTGCTGCAAGGTTGGAAAACTGATGGACATGTGTGCTATAGGCCTGACAAAGACCTACGAATGAACGGATTTCTTGGGCGGTCTTAGGAATATCCCAATCTAAGATCTCTTGAACCTTTGAGGGGTCCAGTCTAATCCCATCGGAACCGATGATGTAGCCCAAATACTGAACTTCCTTAACACCAAAGATAGACTTTTTGGCATTTATGTAGAGCTGATTATCTCGCAAGAGTTGCAAGACTTTCTCCACATCTTTCTCATGCTGCTCCGCAGTGGCTGAGAAGACTAGTATGTCATCAAGGAATATGAAAACACACTTCCCAATGTGGACTGCGAAAATCCTAGACATCATCTTATTGAACGTTGCGGGTGCATTTGTAAGCCCGAAAGGCATGACTACGAACTCGTAGTGACCACGCTCTGTCCTGAAAGCTGTTTTTGGAATGTCAGCTTAAAAAATGCGGACCTGATGGTAACCACTCTTGAGGTCGATCTTAGTGAAAAACTTAGCACCGTCTAAACGCTCCAAAATGTACTCTATCCTGGGCATAGGAAACTTGTTCTTGATAGTGAGTTTGTTTAATGCCCTGTAGTCTACACAAAGGCGTGCAGACTTGTCCTTCTTTTGGACAAATAGGATAGGTGCAGCAAATGGGGAGGAAGAAGGCCGAATGAATCTGGCTCGGAGAAGCTCAGATAACTGATTTTCCAACTCGCCCTCTAAAGTCTTGGAAAAACGATAGGGAAACCTGCTAGGAGGGTCGGATCCAGGGACCAAATCAATGTGATGGTCCTCAAGGCGAGAGGGTGGGAGACTGGGTGGGAGATCGTCCCTAAGCATAATGTCCTGGTGTCTGGATAGGAGGTCTGCTAACTGAGGGACTGAAGATGTAATGGATGCTACTAATGAGGGAGGGTCTGCTTGAGCACGAATATAAAGGAGTGCTCCTTCTGCTCCCTTGCGGATAGCTCGTCGGGCCTGGAGATGCGAAATCAATGGGATGCCAAGAATGCTTCTATCCCCACGAATCATGACAGGCTCAGGAAAACCTTTACAAATAGTAAAAGTGTCCTGCCCCCAATCGGGAATAGGCTCATACTGACGGAACCACTGAATTCCTAAAATCATGTCACACCCTAACAGAGGGGAGACGATGAAATCTCGTTGAAATGAGGCCTTCTGAACTTCAAAGGCAAACTGCTGTGCCTTCTGGGAAATGTGGGTGCGAAGACCAGGTGTAAACCCGTCCACATCCAGATGATATGGGACTAAAGTGCAGTTCAATTTATTAGCCAACTGGGGAGAGATGGCGTCTTCAGAACTACCCATATCGAAAAGGACTACAAACTGTAGGCCCTGGGCAGAGCCATAAGCTCGGATAAGGCTCTTCTGAGCAGCATCGCTCTCACCCTCCTGCTTAGCATTGAATACCACGGATGGTATAGGATGCATGGAAGGTAAAAGTTGAACTGCATTTGAGGTAGTAGGCGGGGCTGGAGGAGCTGGGGAAGCTGTGGCAACTGTGGCAGAAGGAGCTTTGGCAGCTTGTGCCGCTTGCCATTTGTGGCAATCCTTCTTACCATGCCCTATAATATGACAGAAAAAACATCTATTTTCTGACTGGTACTTCTTTTGCTCCTCTGGAGGAAGATAACCTCCAGTAATGCCTGCTTTAGCCTTTTCATCAGGGGTTTTCTTAGGTTCTTTATCCTTCTTACCCCCTGAACTGGAGCTATTACTGCTGTCCTTCTTAGCATCTTTAGAAGATGCGTTACCTTTCCCTGACTGTGCAGCTGATTGCTGCTGCTGGGGTTTGGTACTGGACTGAGATGTCTGCTTGGGCTTGCCCCCGTTGAGCTTCATTTCTTCATTCTGAGCGAGAGTCAGAGCCCGGTCATATGTACTTGGTTCAAAGTTACGAACTGTGAACCGAATGTTGGAGTCCAATCCACGAATGAATTGCTCCATCTTGGCCTGCTCAGATAACCCTAACTGCTGTGCTAAAGTAATAACCTTACCGGAAAACTGAAGCACTGGGGAACCGTTCTGTCGGAGTCCATAGAACTCGTCTTTCAGACCGGTCATGTACTGGGGCGGGAGAAATCTAGTCTTCAGGTCATGGACAAAGATGTCCCAGTCAAAGGCTGTGACACCTGTGGCCTGGTCAGTATGAATACTAGACCAATGCTGCCACCAAGTGACTGCCTCACCAGTGAGATGGGGAGCCGCTAAGTGGACTTTGTCTTGTGGGTCTGTGATCCTAGCTAATGGAAAATGAGCATTAAATTGATGAACAAATTGATTAACTGAAGAATGATCACACTTACCATCATACTTGCTGAAATTCGGTTGACTGCGAATGATGGTGGTTGAAGCTGCTGCGGGATGCTGGCTGGTGACACCTATGACTGGGGAGACTGAGGAGAGCTGCTGATACCTCAAGTGTATGGCCTCCTTTTCCCGTTGGTGTTCGAGTAACATACGTTCTCGATCAAGCTCACGTTGGTGTTCCCGAGCGGCGAGTTCAGCCTGACGCCGGTCTTCGTCGATCCTGCGTTGGGCTTCCTCATAGTCCCGTCTTTCTTCTTTTTCTCTTCTCCTTCGGGCCTCGTCCTCTCTCCTTTGTTGTTCCATCTGAAAGAAGAGGTAGATGTAGTCGGGTGCTGCTGGAGGTGTAGAAGGACGTGCTGCTGCTGCCTCCAAGAGTTGGAGACGCTCCATGAGTAGCTGGTTCTGAGCTCTTAGAAGAGCTATGGTGTCTGCTGTAGGCGGAAGAGCAAGGTCTCCTTCGGGGGAGACGTCTTCCGGCTGATGAGTACTCTCTCGTGTAGACATGATGCTGAAGTCGGTGGTTGTGCCGGAACGCAATCTAACCATCCGAGGATGCCCCCACGCTAGGATACGGTGTGTGTGGACTATCTGAATCTGATACCAATGTGATATGCAGCGGAAGTCTTTGTATTGGTTGATCCTATCACACAATATGCTCACACCGTCTTCTGTTTCGTGAGTTTCGTGAGTTTAGCAATCCATTTCATTTACTTCAAACTTTAAAGAGATGAGAGAGAGATATGAACACTGTACACCAGATTGGGTCCCGAATTACCCACTGAAGGGCCCCCTATCCCGATAACGAGATAGTATTTGCTTTATTACTTTAGAGAGAATGACTTTGGACTGTAGATAAGCCAAACGCAAGATCTCGGAGGATCGGAGTAAGGCTGATCTGTACACTGCTGTAGAAACACCTCGATGACTTGATCTTGAGCCTATGCACTCCTCCCAAGGGCATGAGGAAGGGCTGCACACCTGAGGCTCAAAGAAGAAGAAGGTGGACTGTTCTACACACTGTTAGAATGCTGAAAACACATATGAATGCTGAGTTACCTTCACCAGATGACTGCTGAATGTGCTGATGATGCAGAGAAGGCTGGACACTGATGCAAACAACTGTTTCAAGGCTGGAAACTGTTGTAAACTGTTGCTTCAAGGCTGGATTCTGCTGTAGACAGAAACGCAGGTGTCTAGGGGTGTTGATGGACTGAAACGCAGCAGCAACAGATGATTTCAGGGCTGGAACTGTACGGCTGGAGCAAACGCAGCACTGCTGCTGTGCTGGACCAGAAAACGCAGATCTGCAGGCTGAATGCTGCTGGTTTTCAGGCGTGGAACTATGATGAACTGTGGGCTGAATATGGGGAACTGTAAGGGACTGATTCAGGGCTGCTTTGGTGCTGAAAACAGGCTGATTGAGGGCTGAGGACAAACACCTAGGGCTGGACTGAAGCTATGGTTCTCAAGGGCTGGAGAAGAAAGCTTATGGGCACTAGGGCATGGATTAGTCTTATGCTGAGAGCAAGAGAGAGAGGAGAGCTCTTAGCACAATGAAGACTGAATGAGCAAAAGAGGCTCTAGGCAAGCCTATTTATACTAACTGGGGGGTTGGTCATTTAATAAAGTTAATATTTATAAATGCCCAATAATGCAAATAATGATAAATAAATACTAATAAATATGGAAAAAATACCAGATAAATCCCAATAAATTCCCTAAGGCTTTGGGGATGTTCTAAATGATGCACAGGCATATGTATGCATGTTATGCAAGATGCAGAGTGCTTTCTGATGCAAACCCTAAGGCTTCTACTGACTCTACATGCATGAATGATTCTCTCCAAGTGGGTTAAGGGACTTGACTGACTGACTGACCCGCTATGGCTGAGGAATGACCTACGTAGCTCGTGCCTGACTTATCCTGGACTGAGGATGTACAATGGGGTCACGGCGTACGACAAATATCATCCTACTGGGTTCTAAAACTGTACAAATGCTGCACTTCTGATGATGAGCCATCTTGTCACCATGCACTTAGTGCAGAGTGCATGTGACACGTCGAGGAGTGAACGGTGTTGTTGTAAGCAAATTGAACCAAAGGTAAATATTTCTCCCATTGATCCTTTGCTTCGAGACCATAACACTTTAACATATCCAAAATAGCGAGGTTGGCTATCTCACTTTGTCTATCTGTTTGAGGATGATAAGCCAAAGAGAAATTCAGCTTTGTCCCCATATTGTCAAAAAGGGTTGTCCAAAAGAAACTAGTAGTCCGAGGATCTCTATCCTCCACAATGGGTTTGGGTAATCCATGGTGCTTGAAAATCTGTTGAATGAACAATCTTGACATATGCTCTGTGGAGATGGTCTTCTTTACGGAAACAAAGTGGGCTTGCTTACTGAATCTATCAATAATAGTCCACATTCCATCATTCCCAAATCCTGACTTTGGCAATCCGAAGATAAAATACATAGCAATACTCTCCCATGGAACATTGGGAATTGGCAAAGGTTGCAATAATCCTGCGGGTTTTTGTTGATCAAACTTGACCTTCTGACTTACCAAACATTCTCGAACATATTGCTCAATGTCCTTTCTCATGCTAGGCCAATAAAAATAACTCTCTAAAGCTTGAGTTATTGTCAAAATACCTCTATGCCCCATGTAAGGTGGAGCATGGCATTCCTCCATTACTTTTTTCCTCAAGTCTCTAGTCACACATAATCGAGTTTGCATCATAAGGAACCCTTCCTTGATGACATAAGAGGTCACCAAGTCTCCATTCTCCAATTTCTTCCAAGTATCCTTGAAATCCTCATCTGTATTATAAAGATCTTTCATCGTAGTAAAGTCCATGTGATATTACATAGAAACTTCACGAGTGGTTCTCCGAGATAAAGCATCTGCTACTTTGTTGTCTTTACCATGGGTATGCATAATTTGAAAATGAAATTGGGCCAAGTAACTAGCCCATCTTATATGCTTTTCGGATATCTTAGGTTGAGACATGAAATACCTAAGACTTTGATGATCCGTCTTGATAATAAACTCGACACCCATAAGATAGTGCTTCCAAATTTTTAAGGCATGAATGATAGCCTTTAATTTTTTCTCGTATGCAGGTGCGGTCTTTTCATCTCCTTGAAGTCTTCGACTCTCACAGGCCACAACATGGCCCTCTTGGTTTAAGATTGTTCCAATGCAATCTGCTGAGGCATCGCATTCTACCATAAAAGGCTTTGATAAATCCGGAATAATCAATAGTGGTCCTTTGCTAGCATAGAATTTTAATGCTTCGAAGGTTTCTTTTTCAGCTTTGGCTCATCGAAATCCCACGGCTTTTTTTGTCAAATCATGTAGTGGACTAGCTACCACGACGAACCACTTGATGAACTTTCTATAGTAAGAGCATAAACCAAGGAAACTTCGAACTGCATGCACACTCGTCAACTTTGGCGGTTCCATAATAGCCTTGACCTTGTTTGGATTCATCCTGACCCCTTCCTTGGACACTATATGGCCCAAGTAGTGAATTTCTGACAAAAAAGAACTCACTCTTCTTGCCGGTCACATATAACTTGTGCTTCTGCAATTCCTGAAATACCATATTCAAATGCTTTCGATGCTCTTCCTCCATCTTTGAATGCACAATGATGTCGTCAAAGAAAGTAGTTGCAAACTTTCTTTGTGGTCGAAATATTCGTTCCATCATTTTGTTGAAGGTAGCCGGGGCATTGGTAAGACTGAAAGGCATCACCAAATACTCATAAAGTCCAAAAGTAGTCCTGAATGCGGTCTTGTGAATGTCCTTTGAAACAATCCTTACTTGATGGTAACCACTCTTTAAGTCAATCCTGCGAAAGATGGTGGCTCCATCCAATCTATCGAGGATGTCATCAATCCTAGGAATAGGAAACATGTTCTTCATGGCGGTGATCTTGTTAAGAGCCGTGTAATCAATACACATACGCCAAGAACCATTCTTTTTCTAAACCAATGGAGAGCAAAAGGGTGATGAGCTAGGTCTAATCAAACCCTTTTCTAATAGCTCGTTCACTTGCTTCATAATATCCTCTTGTTGTGCTTGACTCACATGATATGGAGGTCTGTTAGGAGGTGAACTTCCTAGCATGATGTCAATCTGATGATCTTCTGGTATCTTTGGAGGTAGCTCTTCTGGAAGAGTATCTGCAAAACAATCTTCATATTTCTTTACGAAGTCTTTCCTTTCATGATCAAGAGTTGGGAGTGATTCATCACTCTGAGACTCCTTTGGATCTCTGACATATATCAGGTACGAGGAAATAGATTGCTTTATTGCTTTTGGAACCTATACATGGCTGATGAGTGGAATAGAATTTTCCTCAACTCCGACATCAAAAGTTATTTTCTTGCCCTTCAGGAAAACCTAACCTTGTTTCTAGTCTAATCAATGGCCGAATCTATCTTCTTGTGCTAGGGCATACCCAAAATTACATCACAATGTCCAACTTTTCCTACAACAAAGTTCTCATGGTCCACATAGTTCCAATCTGTAAGCGAAGCTTTCCCAAAATAGGGGTCACCTCTGTTGACATTTCCTCGAAGGCGGCACCTGCAGAAATAGGAGCTCCGAACCTATCCGGAGGGAGGTTCATAGCTTCAACCACTCGGGGATGAATATAGTGGGGGGTAGCTCCACTATCGATATGGTTAAGCACAGGTTGGTTAGCCACATTCTTACCGACTTTTTGCTTTACGTCATCCCATTCCTTTTGGACATCTGCTTCAAAGTTGTTAGAAGTCATCTCCTGTCTAGATTTATACACCAGGGCCTTTGTTGTGGGTGTGCCCGCCCTTATGAGGTGTTTTCCCATTTTTCCCCACACTCCGTATTTTTTCCCTATTTTTTCCCATTTTTTCTGAGGCTTGGGAGGGCTGCCAGGTGATGCCAGGAGCACTCTGTAGCTGGCCGACTGGATCTACATCAGTCGTGGGCTGTCAGAGTGCTAGCCGACTTGTTCTGTCTAGGCGGAGGCATCTGTAGCTGGCCGACTGCTATTTTCAGCAGTCGTGGACATATTCCTCAGTCGTGGGCTTTCTTGATGTTGGCCGACTGCCCTCTAGGGGAGTATATATAGGTCCTCAGCCCCCATGCCTTATTTGTATCATATCTCGGGATCTTCTTGTGTATATAGAGCAGAGTTACACGCCTACATCTGTCTCTCTCATGTGCTGTTTTTCTGCCTGCGTTTTTGTTTTTGCTCTTGTGTTCCCAGGCTTGGTCATCATCTCCGCTGCATATTCTGACATGGTATCAGAGCCCTAGGCTCTAGATAGGTCTTGGGATTTGTGTGAGCAAGAGGGGGCTGTTTTGTGGCTGATTGGTGGACTGTTTTGGACTGTTCGGGAAGAGGAGAAGCAAGAGGAAGGCGGGCTGATTTGTTGGACAGCCACTTGCAGGTATCAGTTCTTCTTTGTTCCCACCCACCCACCCTTTTCAGAGTACATCCCCGCTATGGCAGATCTGTTTGAGATGGCCGAGAGACATGTGAAGATCCCGACACTCCCCACGTTCCCGGTGGACCGTCAGTTGGACGGGAGCAACTACGGCATATGGAAGGTGATGATGGAATCCGTTCTGGAGTCCTACGATCTCGCCGATTTCGTCGTTGTTGGTGTTCCACGGCCGGAAGTAGAGGAAGGGGAGTTACCGTCAACCCGAAAGGACCGGGAGGCCCAGACGCAGATGTGGGATCGCGTCAACGCTAGGGTCCGTTCGTTTATTTTCCTCAACTGCACACCGCACGTAATCAATCATGTCAAGCACATGACGCTGGCCAGAGGTATATGGCAGCATTTGGCCTCACTTTATAACAGGGTATCGCCCATGAAGAGGATTTCCTTGGAAGTACAGATGCAGGTTATGAGCCCTGCAAAGTCGTCGACGATGCGGGAGCATATTAACAAGCTGCAGGCTCTTCAGCAGGAAGTTCTTCAGGCTGGGAAGGAGATATCGTCAGAGGACATGGCCATCACGTTGCTGTCACATTTGCCCTCTTCGTACTCGGCATTCTACTCGTCGTTGATTACCAGTGGCAGGCTCAGCACCATCACGTGGGAGGAGCTTGTGCCCATGGTCCTGGACCAGGAGGAACGATTCACGAACCCTCCTCAGGGTGGAGGTTCGGAGGCCTTTACTGGCCAACGGTCGAAAGGCCGTAACTCGGGCAAAGGGAAGGCTTCATCGGAGAAGTCTTCTGAGAAGAAGTCCGACGCTGACCGCGAGAAGCTGAAGGCAGAGAGGACCTGTAATGATTGTGGCGAGAAAGGCCACTACTGGAGGCAGTGTCCCAAGCGGAAGACCGAGAAGGGTGAAGACTCCTCAGCAATCATGAAGACTCCGGCTTTTGTGCACCTGGAGGTGATGGACACCGATGCTTCATTTTCTTCAGGCAGGGAGGAGATTGGAGGACTCTCCGCAACGGATACTCGGGAGTGGATTCTCGATAGTGGTGCTTCCAGGCACATGACTCCTTCCTGTTCCGGTTTACAGGATCTCTGCAGGCTTTCTGGTCATATTCTTACTGGGGATACGTCCACTATCCCAGTTCACAGTGAGGGCAGGATGGAGATAGTTCCCGATGGCAGAGGGGGGAAGCATTCCTCCCAGGTGTTGTATGTTCCGGCACTTGGTTTTCATCTGTTGTCAGTGCATCAGGTTTGCAAGACTGGCGTACGGGTGGAGTTTGATGAGCATTTTGTTGCTCTCCGGGACAAAGCAACAGGCCAAGTTGTTTGGGAAGGTGGAGTGGAGAATGGAGTTTACAGGCTTTCAGCACTCTCTCTCCCAGGTCCTCAAGATTGTGATGAGTGGCAGTATGGTAATAGCTACTCAGGTGTGGATACGCTGCAGGTGCGGGCTTTCCGAGACCAGGTGGTGGATAGCTTGCCAGTAGATGGCAGCAGTTGGCAGGAATTTTCCAGTACTGAGGTTGGTAGTTCTTGTGTTTGTGAGTCAGAGGAAGCTGAACAGGTCACTTATGCTCTGATGTCTCGTAGTGTTCGGGACATAGAACTTCCAGTAGTTGAGGATGTTCTTTCCACGGGAACCTTTCGGAAAGCCAGGCAGGTGATAGGTGATTACTTGCAGAAGGAGGTGGTTTCTCCAGGCTTTGTGGTTCCAGATTCAGAGGGGGTGGGTGACAGGTTTCATCAGGTTTCCAGGACTTGTTTGTGCACCGTAACAGGTGTTGATCCTTGTGAGCAGTGTGATGTCTCTGTGACTCAGAAGCTGGATGGTTCATTGATCTGGTTGATGGACACCGGATTGGACGGGAGCTTCCTGATGAGGCAGTTGAGCTCTTGGTTGCAGATGTCTCCTCGGGAGGCAGGATTGCGTTTCCTGTGGTTTCTGCGACATGCGAAGGATCATGGACTCTTGTACACAGGAGGGGGATTGTTGGATGGAGTCCGACTCCACGGTTGGAGTGACTTGGTTTGGGGAGGAGATCTGGACACGAGGGGATCTACTTATGGCCCAGGAGTAGTTTTACGGAGCAGGAGGAGGTTGCATGGCAGGTTTGGGCTTCCACTGGAGGAACCCTTGGTCATCCAGAGGCACTTTGTTCGTGAACAGATTGTTGCTGATGACATCTTGCTGGAGTTCTGTTCGACGGAGGACAGTACGGTGGACCTCTTCACGAAGTCGCTCTCAGGATTTGCTCAGGCGGCACCCCAGCTCCCAGTGGTTGGTTACACAGCCAGGAGCTGAGAGGGGGTGTTAGAAGTCATCTCCTGTCTAGATTTATACACCAGGGCCTTTGTTGTGGGTGTGCCCGCCCTTATGAGGTGTTTTCCCATTTTTCCCCACACTCCGTATTTTTTCCCTATTTTTTTCCATTTTTTCTGAGGCTTGGGAGGGCTGCCAGGTGATGCCAGGAGCACTCTGTAGCTGGCCGACTGGATCTACATCAGTCGTGGGCTGTCAGAGTGCTGGCCGACTTGTTCTGTCTAGGCGGAGGCATCTGTAGCTGGCCGACTGCTATTTTCAGCAGTCGTGGACATATTCCTCAGTCGTGGGCTTTCCTGATGCTGGCCGACTGCCCTCTAGGGGAGTATATATAGGTCCTCAGCCCCCATGCCTTATTTGTATCATATCTCGGGATCTTCTTGTGTATATAGAGCAGAGTTACACGCCTACATCTGTCTCTCTCTTGTGCTGTTTTTCTGCCTGCGTTTTTGTTTTTGCTCTTGTGTTCCCAGGCTTGGTCATCATCTCCGCTGCATATTCTGACAAGTTTGTGGGAAGGAACTTCTTGTTGAACATGGTCTTGAAGTCGGTCCAAGACTTTGGCTGGGGGTCCCATTTTGCCCCACTTTTAGCCACCAATTCAAGGCGGCATCTTTTAAATGCATATGAACCATGCGAAGTTTGGACTTTTAGGAGAAGTCCTCGCCTCTAAACGTGGCATCAAGCTGTTTGATGAAGGATAAGGCTTTTTGGGTGTCCCATTTTTCATAAAAGGTGTCGAACTTGACGCTCTTCTCTCCCGGTTTGAAGTCTACTTTGCAAGTTGAAGGCTCCTTTACCTTCCTTTTCCTTGCCTGGCCCGAAGAAGCTGCATCTGAGAGAGCGGGGCGCCGGGGCTAGGGGTAACCTCTCTATTTTCCCCATGGGTAGCGGATCGGGTAGCTTTGGATCCTTCTCCAATAATTACTCCTCGAAGATAGGCTCGAAGATAGGCTTTGGCAGCTTCCACTCCTTCGCCTTTAGTGGCTTGATCTTTGATGAAATCTTCGAACATCTAAGCCCTTAAAAAACCTGTTCCTTCTTGGCTCTCCAAGCTAAGAACTCTTCATCTTGGAGAAACTGTCTAAACTATTGAAAATCTCGATATTCTGCCAATGTCATGGCCGTGGTTTCATGGGAAACAGATTGTTGGCTTAGGTTCCCATCTTGAAGTTGTATTGGCCTCATAGTTGTTTCCTTCATTATGCCCTTGGTCTCCCTCTGCTCTTGATATGGCTCTGTTACCCCAAGAAAGATTTTTTCAAGAGAAATCTTTGCTCTAATACCACTGTAAGCCAAGTGGGCTGTGTAGTGACAGACTCAACCACGTGTCCAAGAGTTATAGAGAGAGAGAGAGAGAGAGAGAGAGAGAGAGAGAGAGAGAGAGAGAAAGATATATTAAGCGTCTACTAAAGACCCAATGGGCCTATGAGACCAAAGTGATACAATAATGTTCATGGCATATCTCATCATGGAATGGAAAATAAAACAGAAAGAAAACATAAACATAGCTATCTCACTGGAGTGATACAAAACTGTCCATGGAAACTCATCATGGAGTACTAAGAACATAGAAACATGAGAGCAACATCAGCTCCGAGTAGATGGTATACCACTCTCCAAAATATCAAGCATGGGGCTGAAGAGTATGGCCAAGAGGTCTCCCTCAGCTATGTCACGTGGAAAGGTAGCTCGATGGCGGTGGAGCATGTCCTGGATCTGGAGTTGATGAGGTGATCGTGGTGGCCGACGGGGGGGTCGAGGGTGTCGGGCATGTTGGAGTGCAGAGGCTTGGTTTGAGGTAACTCCTCTCGGGCGAGGTAGGTCGAGAGCAGCTCATGGAGGGTCCACAAGATCCACTGTCGGTATCCTCCACCTCTCGGGTCCGGAAGAAACTGTTGATGGTTGATTGGCGAGGGAGGGGGCAGGGTGGCTGGGGCCAAGGCTCTCTCAAGAAGGTGTCCTTGTGTCCGCGGAGCTCAAGCAGGAAGAGGCTCAGGCAACGTTGGTCCTGGAAGTCAATGATCCTGGAGAGTGGACCGAATCCCTCGTGAAATAGACAGTGAAACCTCTCGCGGATCTCATAGTATACTGGGTAGCGGCATATGTAATGCTCCTCCGTCTCAACCTCTGTGTGGCATAGTCGGCGGATCCTCTCTTCTTTGGGTTTCCGTATGAGCTTCCCGGCTCTGAAGATGTGCTCAGCTCTACCTGTCTCCACTCTGAGAGGGGGGGAGAGAAAAAAGGGCAAAGGGATCTTGCACAGTACACCACATTGAGTGGGGAACTGGCCCCACCCCCTTTAAGGAATTTATTCACGAACAATTTACGGGCTTTTCCAAGCCAGGACCAATACAACCAATGAATACAATATCAAACAAATATGTCGGTGTAGAAGTCCGGATTGAAGTTGGTGTCGAGGCACAAGATCTTTGATGCTGAGCACACCACAAGGATGACCCACAAGAGTATCTCACTGGGCTAGTACCAAATCCAAGTCCTGGTCCTAGATCCAAATCCAAAGATCTGTGTAATAAATGAAGTAATCGCTGTTTTCAGAAATCGGCCGACACACGGATGTTGGCGGCAATGCTATCTGCACAAGCAGCACTGCAAAATGGGAAGAGGGTAGGGCGGTGCAAAACAGAGTCATAGTCGTTAGGTATGAAAAGTTCGATTCGGTATGGTCCTTAATTCACTACGTGGTTTGTGTGAGCATGATCAGGGAGCTGCTTTTTGGAGAAGTGGCTTTTAGCGTTTTGGTTCAGCTCAGTCTCCTCTTTCCAATGGTGCCCTTAGCTCATGGTCAACTCAGTTTTGACTTTTTGCTTTTCCGTGCTTTTTGACCAAAATTGGTGCTTTTTCATGAGCCAAATTCAAGATCCCTGTTCCAATGCTTTCATCCATATGTCCATGTGTCCCGGCATGAGTTCCATCATGTGAAAAAGAGCTAAAAGGGCCAAATAGTTACATACGAACGTGACATGGTCTCCACTCAAGTTGATGACGATGGATCTCTGGACGACCATGTTGGTACCTGTCCTCCCCGAGAGAATGACCCAAACTTGTCAGGTAGATTGTGGAGCAGGGCTCTCCAGATAAGGCTGGATACCGGGGACTAGTACTGGCACACTGGCTGTAGGCATGTATCCCCCTCTGGAAGCGAATTCTAGTAAGCTCGGAGAGGAATGTCGTGATGTCAATGGTGTAGAAGGTGAGTAGGTGTTGACAGGCTGGTTGACTCCCAATGTTGGACCTTGAACGAGGCTCTCCAGTGAGTAAGAAGTCCCATCCTCCGTGTGGTCTTGATCTGAGTAAGGAGAATCAACTTCTGGTGACAAAGGCTGGTCCTCCGGAATTGTGGGTAGTCGATCCATGCTGTGTGCTCTCAAGGTCTTCGTTACCTTTGCTCACGATAGCTCTGATACCATGTGAGGACAAAAGGACGAAAGAACCTATGTGCGAGAGATCAGAGCAAATCAACAGAGCATGAAATTGATGAATGAATATATGTAAAATGGTGAATGTAATCTAGTACAAGAGGGCCTTTGTGTGCGGCACTGATGAAGTGACCCTGAGGAAGTAGACCGGCGATGAAGCAAGGACAAAGTCAGAGCAAGAGCATGGTCGAGGACGAAGGCTCGCATGGGGGACTGGTGGCACTCTGTGAGGATGTCGATGTCGAAGGCTGCGAACGCAGGGCTGCACAAGATCAGGGTGCTGAGAATGGCCTGCAAAAAGCAAATCTGCGTGCTGAATGGAGCAGGGCTGCACACAGGGCAGGGCTGACTGCTGTCGATGGTGGTGTCGGGCAGAGTGCTGCTCTGCAGGATACTGTGGGGGCAGGGCGCCGCATTGCATACTGGATGCGAAGTAGAAGAGTGCTGCTGCTGGATGCTGTTGGGGCAGAGCACTGCCGCTGGATGATCAATCTCGATGATGAATATGATTGGGTGAAAGGAGGGGCAGCACGCATGCTTCCCCCACCCGACCAGGTCGGCTGACCCTGTCGGCCAGCCTGGCCGACCTGATAAAAAGCCTTTTTAGGCCTTTTAATGAGGGCCTTCTTGGACCCTTATTGAGGGCCTTTTTGGACGTGATTGTCGCTCACTTAATTCAGGTAGTCCTGCATGTGACACTTTTTTTTTTTTTTTGGTGAAACCATTGTGTAATTAATCACTCAAGGTATGGTACAAGCAGAGCTGCCCATAAGAAAGGAATAGCTAGAAACAGTGGAAAAACACATCTAATTGCCTAGTAGTGATCTCCCTCAAGGCGTAAAGTCGTGGAGAGATCCACACAAAGAGCATCTGAAATAGGCATAGGTATCAACTGATCGGTGTGTAAAAACTCTCTGATTTCTATCATGCCAGAGAGTCCATAGTGCCCAGAATCTTGTCCACACAAGAAACTGTGAGTTGTCCGATATCACATGTGACACTCACTCACGTGCACACATGCACACATATGCTCAAATCGCATACGCTATATGTTTTTTAGATGGGGCTCAAAGTTCTTATTTATCAATGATTGGTTTCAGGTTGACCAGTTGGTTTTAGATGATCTGGTGCGCAGGCACTTTCCAAGACTAGGTGAACATTCTTTTGAGCATGATTTAAATGATGTGGCAAAATATAATATATTATATTGAGTTTGACACTTTTGTTTCTGGTTCCGTGCCAGTGTCTCATCTGGACACTCTTGGAGTGCAGGTAGCCTGGGTTACCGGTCCATGGTTTTTATCCATATTTGTCAACATTCTACCTTGGGAGAGTGGTGAATATTATTGCTCTTCTTGGTTATGTAATTGCATTTTATAACGTTTGAGGCATGTTATGTGATTGGAAGAGGGAATTTACCGTCGTAAGGCTGGTGATCAAGATTTGTTTGTCTACAGTCTGGCTAGTTTATATTATCTTATTGATCCCTGCTGAAATGCTTGATGAATAGCATGGCTTTATCTCTATTGCTTTTATGATGGCTAGCAAAGGTTATTGGCAGTTAAAAGATGTTTTCCAGTAAAAAAAGAGATTGTACTTTCTTTATCCCAGCTAGCCAAAGCTATGTAGATGGGTGACGGGTCATTAGTGAAGTTTGAACCCCCCCTGTGAGGGCGAGTATTCGCTGTTTAGATAAAACAGTTTATTTATTCTTCTCCTTATATAGGAGCAGCTATCACCAGATCACAGTCTATCCATTCCGTTGGCCGGAAGCGTGTAGAGGTAACCCAGATTTTTTAAGGCTATTATCATGAGAAGCAGCCACCAAGAAGGATGGATGATTTTAGCAAAAGTGGATAACTTAGATGCAAGTAAAATTTCATTGCTTATAGTTAATGATAATTTGTGCAATCTGTTTATAGTTAATGATAATTTGTGCAATCTGTTTAATTGGTTAGGTCAATCTTTTTTCAAGATTTTCATGTGCAGTGCTTGTGGATCGTGCAGTTTTACGAGTCTGGGATGTGCTTTTGTACGACGGAAATCGTAGTATGCTTTTTAGAACTGCCCTTGCCCTTTTGGAGCAACATGGTAAAGTATGCTAATATTACTTATCCTGTATATACCTAATTAGGGTTCTCTAGATGGACCACAAATAGGAAAAGCTCCTGGTTGCTGTTCCTCTTCGCATTGTTTCTTTGATTTTTTTTTTGCTTTTGATAGGGTCTTTGTAGACTGAAGATCTTGGATTCTTTTGTACAGGATCAGCAATAATGGCCACAAGAGATGCAGGGGATGCCGTGACAATGTTGCAGTCTCTAGCTGGCTCAACGTTTGATAGCAGTCAGTTAGTTCTGATTGCTTGTATGGGTTACCAGTCAGTAGACAATTCCCAGCTTCAGGAACTGCGTGCAAAAAATCGTCCACAAGTACTCGCAGCCCTCTCTGAGCGCTCATTGGAGCGTTCTGTATGGAGTAGTACAAAGGGGTCAGCTTCATCCAAGGTTTACACCCATCATGGAATATCAAATGGCACCGCGATGGTATTAGATGATGGTAATGCCGATATTGTCTCAGGCCAAGAATTATCCCTTTCTAGGGAGCTTGACAATGGTGATCCTCCCATCAGCTCCATGAATGGGGATGGAGACTGCCTACCGAATGGGCTTCAAAATGGTGTACTAGATGAAGAAGAAACCTGTGTTGCGGACCTTGTAGAGCAGGTGCTGGGCTTGTATTTCTCTTTTCCCTCTGCAATGTCTTGTGTTGAAGGAGAGTAATGATGGGAAAATTGTTTGTGTTGAAGGAGAGTATGAAACGAAAACATAATTATAAGTCAGTGTACTTGAAAGCTATGTCTCCACATCATGATTGGATTGCTTCAGTGATCACAGTAGAGGCAGATAAATCACACTTGGGGCATGCAGATGTTGTGTTGTCTTGCAATATCAAGGTCTCTTACGTACTAGATCCTTGGTAGCATGAGTAAATAAATCTTTTGGCAACAGAAGGCTGTCCAGAGATTCTTAAATACCACAAGATAACCTCAAGTCACCGAGGATAGATTTTCAGGATTGACTTCTACATCATGATGCATCATAGCATGTATGGATGTGTTTTGAGAAGACAGTTACTACATCAATACTCACTGTATGTTTGGCACTCAATTTGTTTGCAGTTCTTCCTACCCTTTGAAACATCATTATGAGTGTGTATATGTGAGATTGTGTGTGTGTGTGTGTGCATGTGCACCTGCATGTGTGCGCGCGCTTAGGAGAGGAGCTGCTTCAACATCGGAAATTTTTATGTGGGTTAGCTGACATCTTTGGCCAACAATGCATCATGTCACTGCTTGATCTCTATTTGATTCACCCCCAGTGAAGTCCACATGTTCTATGTTGCAAAATATGATGCTATCTTTCTCAAAATCAGGCATTCCTGCCTGTATGTCTATTGTCTTTGCTTCTGAAGTAGTAATAGTACCTCTTCTTTCAATAATACCTAGTTGTCTGCATACAAAGCTGCATGTGGTAATGCCCTCTTACCTTCACTGCAAATAAAGATTTCTCTAGAATGAGGTCACATGGTGCAATGTTCATCTATATGTACTGTGGAGTCTCATAATATGCACTCAATTAACCGAGTATAGTTTCAAAGACTGCTCTTGTTCGTAACCATATAACATAATTAGCCTGCCTTCTCTGCATAAAACAATTGGCTTCTATTCAAAGAGTGTTAGATTGCGATCCCACTGCTAGCTTAAATAAAGTACATGAAATTCATGAAATTGAGGACTTCTTTTCTTGTATCGTGATCATATCTCAGGTAATCCGCATGTCCATTTCTGCTCCATGCTGAGTTGCTAAGCGCCCTACATTTCCAACATTGACCACTAGCAGTGTCCAGCACCGGTCTTCATTGCCCTACTTGATCATTTCCATAGGGGCTCTGGGCATTGCTTGATCCCTCATCGTGGCATGCACCTAGTCTATCCCGTGCAACCCTAACCTAATCCCACATATACTCAATGAACCAGTCCCTGCAATCAAGGGCTCACAATGGTCTTTCTATCCTACCTTGTATTTGCTCTCATGAAGCCGTGGCAGTTGCATGTGTGACATTGTTAGTGAGCCTTGAGGACTGATGCTTGTGATGGTGTATTATGCCTACTCCCCTCAAGCACTCTCATGGGTGATTGAGGTCCTCAAGTATTCTATTTGCTATGGGTGGGTTTATTCCCATTTTGGTATATGGTGGTGACTTGTGGACTGATGCTTGTGATGGTGTATTATGCCTACTCCTCTCAAGCACTCTCATGGGTGAGTGAAGTCCTCAAGTATTCTATTTGCTATGGGTGGGTTTATTCCCATTTTGGTATATGGTGGTGCTGTCCTCACAGTATTATCAGTTTTGGACTTATCCCTTATTAGTTTTGGACTTATCCCCACTGCCAGTGAATGGCTTTTTATAAGATAAGTTACATGTTATCAGTGACCAGGGTTGAATGTTCTCCATATGCGATAGCTCCTTCACTGGTTGTTCTCTATATTACATTTTTTATTGCCAGAATGATCCAAGTTTTTCAATAATTGTATCATGCCATCATCGTACAAGACGTGGAGCTTGCTTCTTAAGCAGCTGAAATACGTGGTGTATTGTTGTACAGGTAAAATGGTTAAAGGTGGAGCTTTCTCGAGCCTTGCAGGATTGCAGGGCAGCTAATTTAAGGTGTTTAACTTACAGTCTGTTATCTTGAGCATGAATAAATAGCTGGTGTTACCTTGTTATAAGGACTGGTATTTTATTGCTTGTTTTCATGCATGAAATTGTCTGATTATCAATCAGGGCAGAGGAGTTGGAAACTGCCTTTATGGAGCTGGTAAAGGAAGATAACAGGCGCTTGCTGTGTGCGAAGGTCAGAATCTTTTTAGTAATTACTTGTTGTCTCAGTGTCCCTGCCTGTTCAATGTTTCTTGATGGTTTTTCAAACAGAGCATTTGCTGAAATACACATAACCCTGCCCTCTTTAGGTCCAAAATTTTTGGAAGCCTTTCTGTGTGTGTGCATTGTGCAGCTTTTCCAGACTGAAGTGTTATCTAGGTAGCCTGCACAATGGCGCATGGGTACCTTTCCCACTATACCTTGATTTAGGACAAGCAGTTCTTCCAGTACAATGAGGTGTGTCAACACTTGAAACATGCACAGAGGGATTAGGGTTGGCAGTGTTATCCTAACTGTGTATGCTTCTGCCAACACCGCTGCTTTGCCTTGACTTGGTCTTTGAAAAGTTACCAACTTGTTCTCCCAATACTTCTGAGAATTGTTATCCCACTTTTTTTTTTTCCAAGAAACGATCCTTCATTATTCATAAATTGCAGAAAGTGAGCTATAGAACAGCCCCAAAGATGTACATCCCTCCAAAGAGGTAGAGGGGGACTCCCTCTCTGGCTGGCCGCTCTCAGAGGGAGGCTACATTGGACGGGGAGGGGGAGGGGGAGGGGGAGGGAAAAGCCATATTCGAGGCCTATAGTGCCAAGTCTGTCCATCGCACATCCAATGCTCCCACAAGGTGTGGATGATGTCTAACCAAATGGATCGGATTGTCTCCATTTAGGGGGAGTGGAGGTGCCATCAATGACCTCTGTGCGGCTAGCCTGCCTGATATGCAAAGCAATACTGTTACCGATGATCTTCCAAACTCCACACCTAGGGGTCCACTGGGTAATCAGGACCTGCCGAGGTTGGAATGGCTGAGATCTGAAAGTCGGTGAGCTGCAGGGCAAGGCTAGTGCCGTCGTCCTTGCAAAGTAGAGCCACGCCCTACTAAGCAAAATGTCCACGTGGTGACACCCTAGTAGAGAAGGCGTGCATGTGACATCCCCTCCTGGCTATCTTGTTGACGGGGCCATCATTGCTTCTAGAGAAGGCATCGACAATGCTGGATCTTTCTCGTAGAACTTCTTGTCAACTCTTGGAGGGTCCTCTCCACTGGGATCTGGAAATGTTGCCTTCTTGAACTTGTCTTGATGTGTAGGCAAAGATCCCCTTGTCATTGGTATCCATTGGTCAGCGATGGAACTCTGCTTTGTGATCCGATGTGGAGGTGAACAAAGCTGTGTTGGAGTATCTAAAACTTGGACTTTCTAATGTTGCCTATGTCCTGGCTTCTTTCTAGCTCATCATCGTGCTTTCTTCCTTCTGCCTGTGACAAGCTTCAAAAGGTCATGAGAATACGCATTCCCATGGTTAGCTAAAGGAAAATGAGAACTAGTAGTAAGAACCACACTATGAAGGAAAGGATGGTGAAACCTAGCTCACGAGACTTGAGGTTTTTCTCCCTGTTGCATACTGGAAATGAGCGAAACTTGAGGGGTACCTCTGATCCCTTTGATGAGAACTGAGGCCTTAAATAGTCACTCGTATATACAGTAGGTGCTGACTCTAGCCATTGTTAGGTTGGTACCGACGAAAACTTTTCATGCCTAAAATCATGTATGCATGTGCCAACAGTGTGACTATGAAGTCACACACGAAAACCTCCATTCGGATCACTAACCTAGTACTACGTGCTACTGTCTCAACTCTACGATGCCTGCTTGTGCCAAAACCAGCTATGGCCCTGTCCATTGGAGTCAACTCTAAATGAGTTTGCTGGGCTACTCTGTTATGTACTTGGACACTAATCTACGGATTAGGGATCTAATCCAATGGGGTTAGGGGGCCCCGAGATTAGGGATTAGAAGGAAGATACTTGGCTAGGTTTCTTGGATTGATAAAACAAGCTTAATGGCCTTTTATGGCAAGTTAGCTATTTATGGCATAGCTATCACTGAATAAGTGAGAGCTTGTGTTATTATGAGATATAGTTTGGCATGTCAAAGGCCTATGCATAAGCTTCGATGGTATGGGATGCTGGAGTTAGACACAGGCCTATGGGATTGTGTAGGAAGCCCTAGCCTTGGCTTGGGGGAGCCAGTCGCGCGGTTGGGAGGTGAGCTAGCCTGCTACCTCATGATTTGGTTTAGGACTAACGTTGGCTTTCAATTAAGTTTCGGGCAGATTTTGGGAAGAACTTTACAGTTGGTATCAAAGCAACCCTAACGTAGAGGCTGAAGAGGTATGTGTATCTAGGCATCGTAGATGTCGGTGTTCCCAAGTATTCCTCTCATTGTTTTCTCTCTATCAAAGTGAATCGCATAAGTCGTGTGTCAGAGGGATGAGGAGAATATCGCTGATTGTATGTGTGTTTAGGGCTGTAGCGAATACCCAACAGAGGCCTGAAGGCTTGATGGCAAGAGGAGGGTGGCATGGCCAAGCCATAGGGCAGCCAGCCCTAGGTGGTGGTTGTGCTCTTAAAAAAAAAAAACTGAAAAGCACTTCAGTTTTTTTTTGAGAAAAAACCCAAAAGCAAGTAAACTCCTTGATATTTTGGTATAAAAGGGGGTTTTTCTTATGAGTTCTCCATATTCAAAAGTCTATGTCCTTGGTTAAGAGGGCTGAGAGTACATGGCCAGCTTCCAAGAGTGGGATTGGTACTTGTGTTCGTGGATGAGCGGGATTTTGGCGGCACTTCATCTCGACACGTTAGTTTTCCTTGAGTAGCAGCAAATTATCTTGGGTTTGACATGGTTGATGAAGTTCAGAACGATCATGGGCTGGATGATAATGTTCAATCTGACGACGATCATCAGGATGATGATGTGATGGTCGATGACTTGTCACTAAGGTTGACTTCGATGCAAGGATGACCTTGGTAGAACAACATATTGCAAACCTGACCAACACCATTGTTGTTATACATGTAAGTTTGGTGTTTTTGGTGACAAGAGAGCGAGCTGGGACAGCTTTAGTTGCACACTCTTTTATTCCAGAGCCATATAGGGGGGAGCGGGAACGGAAGACTTAGGAGATAGTTGACTCCTGGCTTCACAGATGGGGTACTCACTTTGAGTTCTATCTTTTCCCCGAGGATAAGAAGATACAGATGGTACATGAATTTCTGACAGGAAAAGCCCTTACTTGGTGGAAAGAGTTACCAGTGATGTCCACGATGTGGGTAGATTTTTAGAGGGTTTTCTAGGAAGAGTTCCTACAGGTCAAGGATGAGTACAACATTGTGGCCAAGTTTTAAAACTTGGAAATGAAGAATATGCCTTTCGACACATTTACAAAAGTTTAGAGAGTTGCAAGCTTGGGCAACTCACATGGATCCCATCACTATTTTGGGATTGTTTGTGGATGGATTGCTTGATGGATATCATCTCCAGATCAAGAATAGATATCCCCTTCCCAGAGCGGATCATTTAATTGATAGGTTGTAGGGAGCTTTGTATTTTATGAAGATTGACCTTCGTACTTACTATTGGTTATCACTAGATACAGATAGCTGAGGAAGACGTCTTTAAGATGGGATCTCGCCCGCGTTATTGTCATTATGAGTTTCTCGTGTTACCTTTTGGGCTCACAAATGCTCTTGCTACTTTTTGAGCAAATGATGAATACTCTCTTTAGAGATTATTTAGGAAATTCGTAGTTGTGTTTCTAGATGGAATCTTGATATATAGTCATACTCTGGAGGAGCATGTTTGAACATCTCTAGATTGTCTGGAGGGTTTTGAGATGGGAGAAGTTGTATGTGAGTTCTTCACAAGAGAACTCATGTCATGTGCATCACAGATGCCATGGACATTTCTAGGGCTAGATCCAGAAGAGGCAAGCAGATAAAGACTAGGAACCAGTAGAAGTTGGACATGGAGCAGAGCATGGATCAGAAGTGTGTCGGCTGCATGTAGGATGACATCAGCAACACCAGTGGGCTGTCGGCTGCAGGACAGAGGGGTGCTGGCTGAAGGCGCATCAAGAGACTCAAGTCGGCAGCATTTAATGGATTTAATGATTTATGAACTGGCCGACCAGCAGTCGGCCAGTTTCTCATGCACTCCAAGGGGCTATAAATAGCACCCTTGTTCTTTGTATTAGCCATTCCACCCACTAGGGGTGTGAGTCAGTAGGAGGGTCCCATAGGGGGCCAGAATTAGGGTTTATCACCTTTTCAAGTGGGCAGCCAAGTGCTGTACAGATTTGTACCTTTTTTGTACATAGTATATACTGAAATTCCAGCACTTCTCACTCTCTCTCTCTACTCTCTCTCTACCTGCGTTTTTGCATCAAGGTGCGTTTTTGCATCAGGAGGTCTTCAAGAGTGTTTAGGGCTGAAAGAAGACTACCCAGAGCTTCCGCGCGTTACATTGGTATCAGAGCATCAGGCCCAGCCAAGCTAAACACTGATTCAGTCCCATATGATGGTGTACAGGTCCAAGGTACAGGAAAGTACACGGATTCGAAGCCCAAGGCGGGAACACAGATCGGGAAGAACTCCCAGGAGGTTTGTTGGTGGTGTTCCACAGTGCCAGATGGGGATGTCAGTTCCGTGAGCCAGATGGGTTCTAAGGGAACGGTCCCAAGGGAGGTTGATCCTCCAAGGGTGATGTGAGAGTGCCAGACTCAGTTCCAGGAACGAAGACCAAGACGGTGTTCAGAGCCAGGGCAGGAATGGATTGTGGACTAGAGGAAGACCAGATGCATAGATCTTCATCAGAGACAGAGTGGTTTGGAGAACAGAACGGAGTTTCAGAGAAAAAGGTTTGCCAGGGATGGTTGATGACAGAGGGACTTCGGAACAGGATTGGGATGATGACAGTCATCCAAGAGCAGGTTGGATTCCCGTCATCAAGTTTAGCAGAGGGGGATGTCATGTGCATCACAGATGCCATGGACATTTCTAGGGCTAGATCCAGAAGAGGCAAGCAGATAAAGACTAGGAACCAGTAGAAGTTGGACATGGAGCAGAGCATGGATCAGAAGTGTGTCGGCTGCATGTAGGATGACATCAGCAACACCAGTGGGCTGTCGGCTGCAGGACAGAGGGGTGCTGGCTGAAGGCGCATCAAGAGACTCAAGTCGGCAGCATTTAATGGATTTAATGATTTATGAACTGGCCGACCAGCAGTCGGCCAGTTTCTCATGCACTCCAAGGGGCTATAAATAGCACCCTTGTTCTTTGTATTAGCCATTCCACCCACTAGGGGTGTGAGTCAGTAGGAGGGTCCCATAGGGGGCCAGAATTAGGGTTTATCACCTTTTCAAGTGGGCAGCCAAGTGCTGTACAGATTTGTACCTTTTTTGTACATAGTATATACTGAAATTCCAGCACTTCTCACTCTCTCTCTCTACTCTCTCTCTACCTGCGTTTTTGCATCAAGGTGCGTTTTTGCATCAGAAGGTCTTCAAGAGTGTTTAGCAGAGGGGGATGTCATGTGCATCACAGATGCCATGGACATTTCTAGGGCTAGATCCAGAAGAGGCAAGCAGATAAAGACTAGGAACCAGTAGAAGTTGGACATGGAGCAAGATTTGGCTAGGGGTGTGAGTCAGTAGGAGGGTCCCATAGGGGGCCAGAATTAGGGTTTATCACCTTTTCAAGTGGGCAGCCAAGTGCTGTACAGATTTGTACCTTTTTTGTACATAGTATATACTGAAATTCCAGCACTTCTCACTCTCTCTCTCTACTCTCTCTCTACCTGCGTTTTTGCATCAAGGTGCGTTTTTGCATCAGGAGGTCTTCAAGAGTGTTTAGGGCTGAAAGAAGACTACCCAGAGCTTCCGCGCGTTACAACTCATATATCTAAGACATTAGATTCTTGAGATGGGGTGAGCATAGATCTTGAGCAAATATGCAAAGTTTTGGATTGGCTGGTTCCCTAGGTTGCAAGGCAACTTCGGGCGTTTTTGGGATTCACCGTCTTTCTTAAGAAGTTAGTGAGGGATTACCAACCTAGATCCCCAGTAACAGTTAGTTGTCACGGTACGAAAATACGATACTGTACGGTATCAAAAGTTTTGGTACGATATGAAATTTTGAGATACAGTACGATAAAACACTTATAAACTTAGTGTAACTATTTGGCCCTCCTAGCTCATTTCACATGATGAAACCCTTGCCTGGACACCAGACAGGTGGAAAGACATGCTCATGCCGCGCACATGGCGAGTACGTAGGTTGGCATGTCGAAGGCCTACATGTAGGCTTTGGTGGTATGGACGCCGGAGTATGGGATTGTGGAGGAAGCCCTTGGCTCAGGGGAGATCGGATGCGAGTCTCGGTTGGGAGGTGAGCGAGCCTGCTACCTCATGATTTGGTAACCTTGGCTTTCAGCTGTGTTTCCGTCGCAATTTTATCTTGCAAAGATTTTGTGTCATTACAAGTTGGAGTTTCACTTTCTAACGTGTCTATAACACTAGGAACTTTTTGAATCCAACCTAAAAAGAGAGACTTACAAGATATTCTCAGCATTTGTGTAGCAATAATTAATGCATTCTTGGGTAGATTTGGCTCACCTTTTGTGTGATGCGTCCTCCCCTCATGCATAAATTGATAGACATGCGTTGTGAAGTCAATAAGAGGCTTCTTCTGTGCATGCCATTCTTTCCCTAGCACAACATCAAAATGTGCTAGTCGAGTAATATCAAAGTCGAGCTCCTCAAAGGAGGATTGAATGGTGAGAACAAGGCCTACAACCTATTGAACCCAAACCTCTGTTCCTATGCTATTTGCTAGCTCAACTGTATACTGATATGGTGAGGGTTGAGTTTTCAACTTTAACTTCTTGACAAGTTGAGAACTAACCACATTATGACTAGAGTTTGTATCGAAGAGTACCTTCACTGGTTTCCCTTCAACTGAATTCTTCATGACAATAAGTTCTGTAATCAGAAATTGGTAACCGTGACTAGCCTCTAAAGATAAGACTGTCCATGGGTACCCGTTTCTCAATTGACACTGAGAGTATTTTAGTAGAATGCTGTGGTGTGTGATTTGGAGTATCATCCAATAAATCTTCCTCGAGATTATCCCCGTGATTTGAATCTATAGGCTCAGTGGTCATATTTGCAGCTATGCGCTGCTTCTTTAATGGGCAATCACACCTATGATGCTTGCCCATACAAGCATAGCATAAGCCTTCATTCTTTGCTTTCTCAAACTGCTCGGGAGAGAGAAGATCTACGGTCATTTTTCATTGACACCTTTCGCTTAACTCCTGCAAGAGTTTTTGTAGACGATTGTACACTAGACATAGATGCCTTTTTCTTTTGTCCACTAGTGTACCTGGAAGCTTCATAAGTAGGTCGCATAAAATTCAACTTTTGATCTTGACCCATTGCCTTACTTTGACCCTTTCGACCATTTCATAAAATAAAGCCATTTCTATAGCTTTGGATAAGGTTGGACACTTCTCACGACGCACTAATGGTCGAAGTTTATCATTTAATACCAAGGCGAATTTATGAACGTGAAAGAAGTTTGGTAAAATTTGGGATATTTTCATAAGCATCTCTTGATACTTGTCTGCATACTCTTGAACTGTAAGATTCTTTTGAGAGATACAAAACCAAGTATCAAGTGCCCTACTCTGCTCATCTGGTGGTACAAAATTCTGAATAAACATATCCTTAAATTCTTCCCAAGTATTCGGGATTGCCTTGTCCTTTTGAATTCTTTCTCTCTCTCTCTCTCTCTCTCTCTCTCTCTCTCTCTCTCAACTTTCACTATATATCTATCTATCACTATATATATATATATATATATATATATATATATATATATATATATATATATATATATATATATATATATATATATATATATGAAACAGATGCCTCTAACATGCCTCTAACGTCTCTAAAAAATACGAGTCTTTAGAGGCGCGTACCATACCCGCCTCGTACCAAACGCCTCTGACGCCTCTAACAATCATGGCTCCCACAAATCATGCATTTGTTGGTGAAGAGGGACAGATTCTGGTGATGGTGGGGCAGAGTGGTTGGTATCCATTTTTAATGAATAATATGCAAGACGTACCAAATGACGGAAAATAAAAGAGAAGGTTTAAGTGAGCCCCCCTAGTCGTATGAATGTCGAAGCCAATGAAGTTTGAAGTTGTGTAGAGTTTTTGCTTCATAGATCGGGCCAAGTGCTACGAGAAACAATCCACTGGAAAGAGAGATTCTGTTTGCCGACATCACTGCGTAGGAACCTCCTCTAAGAAACCTTTGAGAGAAGACCTTTAGGGCTTTGATATTAAAAAAGAAAAGAAAAGAAATGTGGGCTCTTAAAAAAAAAAAAATCTCTACGCTATTGATAGGCGAAGGTGGCGATGGCATGGGCAGCGTCGACTGGAACAGTAGGGTCATGATGGAGACAAAGTAGGCTTGGCTGTTGTGTGGTTTAGCACCTTGTTAGGTGCTTAGGGCTTAGCCACAAGAGCTGCAGGTGACGGCCGATCGATGGCAGTTGACGGAAAGCAGCACGACAGATGGCAGCAACAAACCGATGGCACACGCTGATGGATTTCCGGCAGACGGACGGATGGACGCCACGGAAATCAAAATAAACGCACGGCTGCAACGAACAATTCTCTACGCTTCTCCTTGCTCAATAGTGCAGCAAAGCTTCCCTCATAGCCCAAATCAAAAGCCTCGGCTTTGATACCAAATGTCAGGCTTCCATGCAAGGCAACCTAGGTCTCTGTATCAAGCCTCATGCAAAAAACGTGAGAGAGAAGAAGATGAACTCAAGAACAGCAAAAACAAACCTAGCTTGGCATACCATGTTTAACCACCCAACCATTATATATACTAGTGACCTTGGGTGTACGGTGTATACCTTACCGGCCACACACCATACTCATGCGCCCCGTGTGTCCTCGCTGGCACCCCCATGCTACACATCACCGGGTCTTTGGCCTACAACCGTCACCTACGAACGTTATCCGTTCACACTTATCATTATAAGCAATGATGTGTAGTAGTATGCTGCCATTGGTTTCCCACGCAACATCAACGTGTCCCACGCATTACTGGCATGTAAATCCCATGTAACAGTGTGTATACGTCCCACGTGTTGCCACGTGTAAGGGTTGTAACAACTAGGACCCGCATCCTTGGTTTTAGGCTTGAGTAGGCATAGGCCTGCTCCAGATCATGACTTTCCATTAGTTTTCTCAACAAATGGAGTGACCATTAATGAGACCTCTACTCACTTATATATCTCATTAAGTGAGGTGTCCATATCTTAAACAGGTTTTTTAACTTATAAATTACTACTCAATTAGTGTTAGAACTCATAATCAGTGCCACTAATTACTTATAAATTACTACTCAATTAGGGTTAGAACTAATTAGCATTAGCTTAACCATCATTAAATCCGAACTATAATTTTTTTGGGAGGGGCATAACAACTCTGAATCTTCTATCTTCAGATAAATTTATGAATTTCTGTGCTCTTCTGTTTCTGTTAGTTACTTTGTTTAGTTAGCATGCATTGCAGTGTAGAGTATTTCCTGATTTTACAGGCTACATTGGTTATTCCTCTGTGTTTGTATCTTTTCAATCACATTGCAAGGAGTGCATATTTATGTACCCAACATATCTAATTGTTATGACTTATTTATCCATGCTATTGCAGCTGGAGACTTTAGAAGATGAAGCAGCTCATTTGAGACAAGCACTTGCTGACAAGGAAGAACAGGAGCAAGCTATGGTCAAGGTATATGCTAGTTGTAATAGTAAAATAACACACTCACTTTGATCCATGTTTGCATGTTTGTGGAGGCAGTATTGTGCCTCTGGTAATCTTTTGTGAATGAAAAATTTTGCAATGTGTGATTTCAAAATGCTGGGGTTTGTAGTTGTTAGTTTGGGTCCAACACTTTTGAGGTGACTGTTAGGGCTGTGCATTATGTCTTATAGAGGGGGATCTTTATCCTTCTTTGCTATATGTTAGTAGTAAGGACTGGCACAGGTCTTACATGGGTCCCCCACTTACATTAACCGGTTACTCTGCTTAGATGCATAGTCTCCTGATAGGCACACAATGAAGTAACTACGAACACAAATCTTCTGTGATACAAGGCAGAACCTTTGATTAGAACTTGCATCTATCTACTCCCTTGGCTTTGCACGCTTAGACAACTAACAGATACCAACTCACAGTTACTGGAAATGGCTATTTCCTAGCCCGGAAATGCCGAAACTCCATTTTCTGAGAGTCACGGTTTCCATTTCAGTTTCTCCGTTTCTTAATCTCCGATCACAATAAAATGACCGTTGATTTGTCTCATCTAGTGCTTGCTACAAATTTTGCTTACTATTTATTTCAAATTATGATGGTGTACTCAAACTTTTCCCAAGTTATTAATTTTTTTCATTATTTTTTTACTTTGAGGCTTATTACAAAGGAAGAAATTAATCTGAAAATTGTACATTAGGTGATGCTGCAAATGGAGCAGGAGCAACGATCAGCGGATGATGCTCGCCGATGTGCAGAGGAAGACGCAGCAGCACAGCGACATGTTGCAAATGTACTGCAGGTACTTGTTATCATTGTCTAACAAAAAACATTCCCTTTGACACTTCTTGCCCTTGTCCATGTTAAGATGCTCTCTCTTTCTCCTAGCAATGTTTTTGGACCAATTTAGTGCTAGCTCGTGTTAAGTGTTGGACACTAGAAGCAAAAATGTTTGTAAATGGTGAAGTGGTTATCTCTATTATGATGGTGGAATGGAAGCAAGACAACTCTGCGTGGTGAGTGGAAGCTTGGGCTCAAAATGGTCAATTCAAATTGAGGGATGCAATCAATCCTTGCCAGCACATTACAGTCATAACTGATGGAGTCTCAAATCTTTGCCAGTCCGCACGCTATCAGCATGGCCAGCCTGACTCCGAGGCATGAGCACTGGACATCACCAGCCACACCGCCCCCCCCCCCCCCCCTCCCCCCCCCCCCCCCCCCCCCCCACACACACACACACACACACACACACACACAAAAAAAAGAAGAAGAAGAAAAATTTACGGGCCTTGTTCTAGAACCCCCTCGAACCTTGCAAGAATTGTGCCCCCAACAGGAACACCCAATGCTGCCCAATATCACTCACTCAACGTATACCATATTGATATAGCTATATCATTCACCCCCTCCCCATGGTAGACAATCAGTCTATTTAATATTCTATTTTTGTGAATGTACACATCGTCCCATGTGAGTGTGCATACTTGTAAGATGAATATACAATTCCCCTGTTATTGTTTAGTCAAATATGTTGGAAGCTAATAAACAAGATACCTAATGCAGGTACTCGGCTCAAAAGTCAGGCGAGTAAAAAAATTATTCACACTGTTTTCACTCAAAGCATAAGAATGTGGTGTTTAATGAAATAACAATGAATTGTTGTGGCTCTCTTTGACATCCAGCACTGATCTCCATCACTAGTATAGTAAGTGCTAGCTATCAATAAAAACAGGTAATTGCATGGTGAAATCAACTTCTCCAATCTGTCAGCATCAGCTGCAAGTTGTGAAATTGGTGGTCAATGAAACTTTGATGGCAGGCTAAGTATGAGGATGCAGTCATCTCACTTGCAGAAATGGAGAAAAGAACTGTAATGGCAGAAAGCATGTTGGAAGCTACGATGCAATATCAGGCTCTTGATAATAATGCTCAGCTTGTGCCTCCCAAACGATGCATTGATGCTGCTGCAACACATGAAGCGCCATCTCGCTGGTCTTGGCCACGACTTTCACCAAAGTAATCATCTTGACTTGATGCTATTGTTATATGCCTCTTTGATCAAACTTTTAAAGGAGGACAACTGTCTTTCATTTGTGAATGGGATAGGAAATGCGCCAAATAAAAGTTTCACAAAGGACAATTTTAATGACCTCATGAAATATATTTGTTACACAGGGAATATGCAAAAAGAATCCGTAGGTACCAAAATTGGCCCTGAACCAAGGTTACCAAGTGTTTGAAATATGGAACCTTAGATGGTTGAAATATTTAGTCCTCTGTTTTATGAATGAAATATGTCTTATTGAGCCTTTCTTGGACCCATGCAAATTGGTTTCTTCACGAAATCCTTTTTGGCATACGGAGATACTTCTAGAAGAAGCCTCTTCAAAATCATCTACACATACTGACCCGAAATACAGATCTTCAACTACCCATGTCGACCCCTCTAGACAATGCTTTCCCAATTGCCCTCCTGTAAATATGCAGATGGATCCCTTTGGCCGACCTCAGCCTAAACTCAAGGCCTTAATTCAGCAGGCACTTACCTGAGTGGCTCAGCTCATCATGACTAAAAAAGCAACTGGCTCCTTGCAAACCTGGGTGCCTTTGGTTGCCCCCATCAAAGTTTATTTTTTCAAAAAAAGGCTATCAACCACACAGCCTTCCGATGCTTTTCAGCCCAGCTGTTTGTACAGTCGTCGTATTGCAGTTCGTCACAGTACAGCCTTATACGGCATCTGTATAACCCTGTACATCCACTATATGGTCCTATAGAGCACTTTACGACCCTGTACAACACCCCTAGGGCCCCACCTTTATAGCCCTATTCAGCAACTGTACGGCCTGATCAGGTAATCCATGGGATTCTCTCCATGCTGTGCTGACTGTACATCTCCAAACATGTATGGCCTGATCAGGTAATCCATGGGATTGTATCCACACTGCACTGGCTGTACATCCCTAAACATGCATGGCCTATTCTGCACAATATTTTCCTGTAGTAGATCCTTCTGTAGTAGCAAATTGAGCGCCCACCCTCAGGCACCTTGGTGTCCCACCCGAAGATGGTACAACTATGGCCACAAATGGCCTAGATGCCACCATTGGGAGCCTGCAGGGATTCAAACTTGGGACCTCCCCATTCCCGGTCACAAGCCCACACCCATTGGTACACAAGTCCTCACTTCTTGTCAGGAAAAGAATCATGTAATAAGGAGAGAATGTGACAAGAACACTCACTAGGAGGCATTTGTCTGGAACCACCCTCGAGCATGAGGTCCACAATATCGCGAGTCAGGCACGCCTAGACAGTACACCTTGGCATCCCATACCACCAAGATGTACGCCCACTTGGAGCTACTCGAGGTCCTAAGGTCCCACAAACCTGGCAAACGTCTTGCCCATGGATTCCTCCATAATCTCATAACTAAGTCCTAGTTACTCTTCTATACTCTAGCCCTGAAGATTCGTATCACTCAACCCTATAATTAGGCTTTTTGCCCTTTTTAGCTAAGAGTTTGCTTTTAATGTAACCCAAGGCCAATCCAAACCTCATCCTTACTAGCCCTAGCCTCCTGCCCAAGGTCCTATTAGCCTCTAATCCTGGCTAATCCTTTATTAGCTTTTAACTTTAACCTAAAGCTCAATCCGTCTCCTTAACCCTAATACTCATCTCAGCCCAATTTGGGATGTTACACTAACATTAATTTAAAAAAACATGAGAACAGGACCATGAGTTCCCTGTCCTCCCATAGTTTCCATTTTTCACTACCCATAGGTGCTTTTTATCCGCCTGTAGGCAATGCCACTGAGGGAGCACCTTTTGGGGTTTTGAACCTAGGACAACCTAGGGCCTCTTGGTTCTAGGCAAACATCTTCACCACTTGGGCTATCACCTCATTGGCAGCACACTGAGTTAAACAACATATTTTTTGGGCAAAATAAGAGAGCTATGCTATAAAAGTTTTATTTTCATACCCATAGATGCAATTGTATTGGTTCCACAGGGCAAGGGATGGTTCACTATTCAAAAATCCCATATATTATGTGCCACTTAACCCCTTACCTATGAAGCTTGATGATCCCTTTAAAACTTACAAACTGTTTTTTAATCACTTGAAAATTTCCCCTTGTGTAAATACATTTCCACAAATTTATCTTTAAAATGCATTCATTTGATGGGTTTAAGTAGCCTCTTTCTCTAACTTATATTAAAAGAAAAAATAACTTGGGTGAATCTATGCCTCGTAAAATGACCCCTTTTTCCTTATAAAAGTACAACCTTTCATTCAAAGATCACTTAAAAAGTACCCTTAATATAGATATTGCCCAAAAAAAAAACTCTTATTTTAGTTCAAGAAGGTTGTGCATCCAGGCATTATTAATATGTCATGACAGGTCTGTTGATTTGTCACCTGTATCGACTCGAACAAGGGTAGACGGTGGAGATATCACCAATGAGCTATTGAGGACTGAAAGCACAGAAACACAGCTTGCTGATGCTCAAAAGCAAGGTTTACTATCTCGGCGGTTGTCGCTGGGATGGCCTGAAAAATCTAAGGTGCTCTTTTATTCCGCTAACCCATTGTTTATGGTTTCATGTCTTGTTTGAATACTTTGAACGCTTCAACTTTTTTTTTTTTGACAGGCACAGAGTGGAACCCTTGAAACAGAAGTTTTATTATCTCCTTCTGGACATGGTCCAGACAATTAATCTGGCTTGTCTTCCCCATCTGTGAGTTCTACAGTGAGCTTGGACTGCTCACAGATTTCCTCTGTCAAGAGGAACCAGGTGTTGACATGAGCACATCTGCAGTCAAAGAATGATCAGACTCCCACTAAAGTTTTGCTTTAATGGGTGGAGGGTGCAGCAGGGGGATTACTATGTTACAGCACTAAACTCCACTTACTACAAAGAGCTGCTTTTACTTGCATTCTTTCAAAGAGAATTTTAAGGAGACCCAGGATTATAAATTGATGATGGGTCTTCCTCCTTCATTATCCCTCCAAGGAATATCCAGAAGGGATCTGTTAACCCAGGCAGCAGTTTTAGTGAATCCAAAATGCTGTGGATGCTCGACATTGGGCCAGCAGCAGACCTCTTTATTACTATGTGGTCTCTGTACAAAGATTAATTCATGATGTAGCAGGCTTTTCTGTCACCATCATTATTCAGAGCAATCCAGCAGTGAGAAAAGCAGCATTGTAAGGTGAATCGATGGGAAAAGGCAGCGGTCATCACCACGGGGATACTGGCATAGGAGTTCCTTCGGGAAAGGCCAGCAATGCTGCCAGAAGCCCTTCTGTGGACTGATCCTTGTATCTTCTTATGTCTATTCCACCTTGCCATGCTTTATTAGCCCAGTGTATCAATGCATCAAAAGTTGATGCTAAAGATCCATCATCTCAACTCGTGAAAGGGTGGAAAGTTGCTTGGCTGTATCCATGTTCCATAAAAATCTCGACACCATTATTTATAACTTGTGTGATGCAATAAATACAGTCTCTTTCTTTGTTTTTTGTGATTTCAAAACCTAGACAATCCGTTTGAAGATAGATTTAGGGGGGCTTCAGTCAAGGAGGTGGGGACAAACCACGCAAAAAGGTGAACCCTCAGCCCCCCATCTCCCTACCATCCAGAGACCTGTTCACAAAGTCCGGACAACATTCGTTCTATTTGTGGGCAGCCATTATATCATCAGAGGAACTTTCTTGTGGTTAGAAACCTCCTGGCCCACTTTCGTTTACGTCCTTGAGCAGTCCGACTTGGACATGCTGGATGAATTTCTGCCAGTGTTGTCGGTGTGCAGTCATCCTTTGATGGGCATCCTTTGCACGTGTCCCCATACAGTGCATAGTAGGTCGTGAGTGATCACTCTTTTTTGCCTAAATGACATGTTTCCATGTTAGCTTAGGATGTACTCCACTGCCGAACGTACCTGAAGCCACCCTCAAGTTTGGGCAAATGCAAACAGTCTTTGGTGTTGCAATTTTCCACCCAAGGAATGGATATTTACAACCACGAGTATTAAATCATGAGCCGATCATCATGATGGATGAAGTGTGTTGGTAGATGGGTCAATAGTGCATCGTCACCGTGCAATTTGCATCCATACCCCTCTTTCTTGGATTGTAAGCGCTCTCATTGTAAATATCCAAGGAATGGATATTTACAACCACAAGCATTAAATCATGAGCCGATTATCATCATGGATGAAGTGTGGGTCAATAGTGCACCGTCACCATGCAATTTGCATCCATACCCCTCTTTCTTGGATTGTAAATGCTCTCATTGTCAATATACACTACTAGGCAAAATTTAAAGCACCACCCCACGTACTCATCACTCGTCTACGTGTAGACGTGGTAGTAGTGGGGGTGGTGGGAGTGGTGGCACAGATGGATCTACTCCTACATATCAGCGTGCCCACCCATCTCCTCCACATCTAGTATACCACACACCTAGGAGTCCTTACACTACTCACACAACATCCATAGAGAAAGTTTATTGGAGCGGTGGTGCAGGTGAGGTAGGGAAGGAGATGAAAGCGTGTATCCGCCAATTGCTTAACATGTAGTTTGCGCACGAGGTGATAAGTTAGTGGGAAGCCTTTGAGAATGACAAAAAGAACTTCATCTCACAAATTAAGAGCGAAGTGAGGTAGTCTATAATGAATGGATCAACCATGTCATGGTTAAAACCGGCCTTGTTTAAACTTGGGGTAACCTTACACAATCTTTGTAACTCTTTCAAAGGATTACCATTCAAAACTTTTTCTAGAGGGTTCTCTATCCGTAGGTTATTGGTTGTGTAGCGTGTTATACTAAGACTCTTTGGAAAGTAGCTCATAGGCATTAACTGTGGGCAGATATGTGCCCAACTCTTTACCGTTTTCTTCATATGGGGGAGTTTCTTGGTGATTAGAGTTGTGGGGTATGTGATCTCTGGTTATCCAATAGGCAATGAAAGCCACATTTTCGATTTGTGGTCTTGTGAATTTGTGGTTTTCTAAAATAAAGTTTGTCACTCATGCTTGCTTACAGCAAAGGTTCACTTTAGGCCTCTTTGATACCTTCTTTTACCAAGATGTATGTATTGTCACATCATCAAGATGCCTATCATCTATTACATATTATCCATGGACAACTTTTTTGCGACGTGGCACAAGAAGAGAGAAGAGGAATCTTGGATTTCTCAAAAATAAGAAAAAAATCCCCCTATTGCCATGTGGCAATAGGGGATTTTTTCAACCTTGAGAGATCCGAATTTTGAATTTGAACACGCGGAGGAGAGGTGATGAGTGTCTTGGGGAGAGAGAGCAGTTAAAGCACCTCTTTTCAATCACAAGACCTTTTAATTTGAATTTTGAATTTGAGGAAGTGGAAAAACAGAATGCATTCAAACTCTTTGTTTGGGGAAGATGATTAGATTAGATGCCTAGATTTGGGCTAGAGGTAACTTATGTATTTATTTTACTTATATATATATATATATATATATATATATATATATATATATATATATATATATATATATATATATATATATATATATATATATATATATATAAATCATACATAATAGATATGCACACACTATACACACATACATGCGCACATATACATGTACACACACACACATATCAATCTTTGTCCTTGACATTCATGTAAATTTTGATTTTTTGTTCATCTTTCATTAAGTTTGCACCATAGCTTAACTATCAATATAATCTCCTTACTTGAGCTATATCCTTCGGTCTCCAACATGAGACCCACTTAAGGAGCTAAGGTATATACTCGACAGCTCCTAGACTCGTCACCCGCACATGGGCCCATACAAGCAGCAGCACCCACTGTAGCTACCCCCCCACCAGGGAAATCGAGTAGCCAAATATCTCAGAAATATGGGGGATGACCATCTTAAAAGAATGGACACAGAAATCCCCATTCACATACCGTATATACACATAAGAGCTTAAGATTAAGCCAAGGCAACCTCCCTCACACACAAAAACCTCCGCTCCTAGAGACATTGCTGGTCTCTCTTTTGTCCTTTCTTCTCAGATCCACATCCCCATTGGCACTTAGCTTCAAGGTAGCCCAAGCTTATGGAAAGATATGAAAGATTGGATGGAGGGACGCCTCGGGCAGGCATGCAAGAATCCATGGAGATATAGACAGCTCTAATCAGTTTGAGGAAGATGAACTTGTTGTACCCCATGAGATCACTAGCACCCCACAGTTCAGGTAAATAAACTTGGACAATACTTTGAAGGTGATGAACTCAATGTGGCATTGCCGCGCCGAAAACTTGCAATGGTCTCCAGGTCATAGCACTGTGGACGGGGGAGCAGGAGTGAGCATTGTTACCAAACAATGTTGGGAAAAATGGGGAGCACCCGCCACCATGGATAACATAACATTACTAGTCAAAATCGCTGATGGAGCTACATCTAGATCCATTGGTCTATTGAAGGATTTAAAAACAAATATCCTTGTAACTACCTACCGCCACACCTTTGTGGTGCTGAACTTTGGATGTCAGCCCATTTCATATGACTGCATCCTTGGGCGACCATTCATGAGGGAATCCAACATGATCCACGATTGGGATACCGACCATTTCTACATTCGAAGGAAAGATCAACCTACGCATGTGGAAGGAACATCCTATGAATTCTTCCCTTTGCTTCTGTAGAGGACTCAATAACAAATATCAGATCCACTGCAGTCCATCTATGTCAAATGTGCCACAAAACACTAGATGATGAAAAGGATAGTGAGGAGTGTGCATCTCTTTCGGAGCCATAAGACTTTGAGAATTGGATGCATATCCTCGCTACCTTGGACATACTTCCTAGACACACATTCCTAGACACACAGGAACGAGGTTTGCTACGGCAGATGGGAAGGAGATCACATCTCTATACATGCTTTTAGCATGGCATACGTGCCTAATGTCGACACTCAAGAACTTGAACATGCCATTAAAGAGGAGCCATCAAGGGAAACATGATCACATAGAAATTGCAAGCTTGATAGATTCCCAGGGCAGAACACTATGTCTTCTCTGACAATTCAGACACCAACTAGCTAAAATATGTCAGGGCGGTTAAAGTACATGACCAATTCAACCAAATATGGCAAAGGAGTTCGCAAATAGCTCCCTTCTGGTACACACAACCACCCCAGTGGAGCCCATTGATCCCAAACTTGAACTCGAAAAGCTTTGCCGCTCTATGCGCAGAGCACACAATAAAAAGCTAGTGTTGGCGAAAAAAGAAGCCAAAAGGCCAGTAGAAGAAGAAAGTGCTAGGGCAGAAGAGACCAGACAAGTGCCCAAACACTTCAAGAGCTTTTAGAAGGCCGACAGATTTGTGCAATATGACTTGGTCCAAAGGTCCCACAATGGACAACCAAGGACCTCATATGATGGTCCAACCAAGGTAAAAGAAATTAACCTGGCAGGACCGAGCGAAGACCGGAGGCCAGTATACATTGGAGATGACCTCTCTACAGAGGAAGAGAGCGAGCTCATTGCCCTACTCATAGAATTCCAGGATTGCTTCGCCTGGAAGTACATGGATATGAAAGGTGCACCTCCCGAAGTAGTCAAGCACACCATTCTGATGGTCAATGGAGCAAGACCGGTCAAACAAAGGGCTTATCCTATGAACTCGATATATTCCAAGATGGTCCAAAAATAAATCGATAGACTTATTGACGCTGGATTCATCTACGAAATGGAGCACACATAGTGGGTATCACCTATCGTGATAGTGCAAGGTAAGAGTGTGCGTGGATCTCAAAAAGGTCAATGCTGCCACCATAAGGGATCACTATCCCTTACCCTTCAATGAACGTGTGCTAGAACGAGTCGCAGAAAAGGAAGCCTACAACTTTCTTGATGGATTCTCTGGCCACAACTAGGTGTTGATTGACACTAAGGATCAGCACAAAACAACCTTTGCCATAGAATGGGAAACTTATGCATATCGCGTCATGCCATTTGGGTTGACCAATGCTCCCGACACCTTCCCGCGCCTCATGTGCATGGCCTATAAGGAGTATCTTCGAAAATTCCTTGAGGTCTTTATGGATGACCTTTGTGTGGACTCCTCATGGAAGGCACACCTTGCCTATTTACGTAAGGTGTTAGAAAGATGTAGGTTGTATTTCATTTCATTGAACCCACTCAAATGTCAATTTTGGGTTAGGCATGAAGTAATCTTGGGACATTGTCTCTAGATAGGGAATCTCCACGGATGATAGCAAAGTGCTTCTCATCCTTGAGCTACTCCCACCCACTAATTTTAAAGGAGTCCAGCGTTTCATGGGACATGTTGGGTATTACTCAACATCTTTACGGACTCTTGATCCTTTTTGAGCGGACGGAGGAATGCCAACAGGCTTATACGACCCTCAAGAAAGCCTTGGTTAGTGCTCCTATTCTTCTTAGGTCCCCCAACTGGGACATTATCTTTCATGTCCACATTGATGCCTCTGCTTTTAATGTTGGATGTGTGTGGTGGCCCAGCTTGGTAAACACAAGTTAGATTTTACCATCAGCTTTGCTAGCTGCCAACTAAACAAGGTCGAGAGAAATTATACCATGGCTGAAAGATAAGGGTTGGCCATTGGTTTACACTGTTAAAAAGTTTCGCCATTATCTTCTGGCAACCAAATTTGTTTTCTTTGTAAACCATTAGGCTCTTCTATACCTTGGTAAACAAGCCTTGTACAACACGAAGAATCATTGGGTGGTTGTTGATCTTACTTGAGTTCGACTTCAATGTCACACAGTGAGGAAGGGCTCACAGCATGTCTTGGAAGACCACATGTCAAGGTTCACTAACGGTGAGCCGTGTGTGGGATTGGACGATGATTTACTAGATTCCACCTTATTCCAATTATGCTTAATTCCTGAGTGGGGTGAGGAGGTAGCACACTTTCTAGATAATGGTTCACTCTACCTGTGCTGGAGATATCACTGTACGCAAAGTCCTCACAGCCTTATGGTGGCTCACCTTAATGGATGCAGTAGAATACGTCAAGCAGTGGTGCGATGAATGTCAACGTGTGGCAATTCCCCGCTTTAAGGATAATATGCCTCTAAACCCTTACGTGTCCCTGCAACCATTCGAAAAGTGGGGCATCGATTTCATTGGGTGTAAGATCCCTGTCCCCGCCGCGCAACAAATTCAGGGGTGCTAGCAGCGAAGGTAGCACTTCTTGCGCGAGGCAGGGTCCCACACACTCGGGGCCTCGCCCATTTCAATGAAAATAATACTTTCGAAATAAAAATAAATCTTTTATGCATCTTTCTATGCATAAAATCAAAATTGATAAGAATAACTCTTTTGGATTAAAAATAAAAATCTTTATGCATCTATTTATGCATAAAATCAAAATTGATGAAAATAACTCTTTTGAATTAAAAATAAAATTCTTTATGCATCTTTCTATGCATAAAATCAAAATTGATGAGAATAACACTTTTGGATTAAAATAAATTCTTTATGCATCTTTCCATGCATAAATCCAATTTAATAGGAATTACACTTTTAGAATAAAAGAATTTCTCTTATGCATCTAATTTATGCATAAAATCCATTTATGAATGAAAATCTCACTTTTAATATAAAAAAATCTTTTATGCATACAAATCATTTATCATGAAAATCACTCTTTTAATATAAAAGAATTTCTTTTATGCATCTAATTTATGCACAAAATCATTTATGATGAAAATCACACTTTTAATATAAAAAAATATATCTTTTATGCATATGTTTATGCATACAAATCATTTATGATGAAAATCACTCTTTTAATATAAAAGAATTTCTTTTATGCATCTAATTTTTGCATAAAATCATTTATGATAAAAATCACACTTTTAATATAAAAAAGTTATCTTTTATGCATACAAATCATTTATGATGAAAATCACTCTTTTAATATAAAAGAATTTCTTTTATGCATAAAATCATTTATGATGAAAATCACACTTTTAATGAGAATAACAATTTCAATATACTTCCTTCTATGCATAGAACTTAATTCTAAAGAAAGTAATACTTTTTTAATAAAATATTTTTAGTATGTATTTTCTTATACCTAGGATGAAAATTAACACTTTAAGAATACATATACGATGGGAATTACTCTTTTTGAATAAAAAAATAAAACTTATTTTACACAATTTTAGAAAATTTTGCCATAACCTCCTTTGTATGGCTGACCATTTTTAAATTTTTAACTCTCTAAAATCAACTAGAATTTCATCAAGAGTATTTAAATCATTCTAATGTAAACAATTTTCACTTATTTAAGAAAAACATTATGAAAAACTTGATTCTATCCATTAATCATTCATCTAGGATAAAGAATGGTTGGATTTACTAAAGAAGAGATGGGAATGCCTTTTTTCAATGAGGCATAACATCATAATCATTTTAGAGAAGATAAAAATCAGTAAAATCATTAAAATTAAGCATAAATAGAAATTTATGTATTTCCTTACTACCATTCATCAATTAACTTCAATAGCATTAAAAAGCCATTCCAATATTAAGCTTCTCAAGCTTGAGAGGGGTTGAGAAGAGAGAAACATTGAGAAATTATGAAAAAAGATCAAAATTCACACTTTACCTTACAAATTGCTTGATTCTTTGATCACGGTCGAGGTCCCCAACCAATCAATTGGTTTGGTATGTTGATGGAGCCACCAATGGAGATTGAAGAAGGAGTTAAACTCCAATTTCTTTAATTTGGAGAGAACTTTAGAGAATAGTAAAAATTATCATTATTTCAGCATAATTTTGGCATAGTATAATTCTCCTATTTTTTTTACAAAGGACTCAGGTTCTATTTATAGGAGAGGGAGGCTCTAATCAAGACCAACTGATTTCTAGAATTTTTGAGATTCAATTTGGTTGAATTTGGACTAGATTTGGACCTAGTTTGGTTCCTTTTTTATTAAGTTTTGATTCGGTTTGATCCAAGAGAGAAGAGAGATAAAAATATCACATTATTTTTGAGTTTAAAACTCATTCAAGCATGTGAAGTAGGCGCCTCCGTGAAGGGACTCCCCTATCTTACACATGTGTCAAAATGGAATCATTATACCTAAAATATGTCATTTTTTTAGTAATACTCATAGTTTTTTACTAATAATCTTTGTACATAGTCAACTCTTCATCTTATGTGAGCATTTACTCATTTTTGGGTATTTTTCTTTTACAAGTTGGATTTATCTCCTCTCCACACATGGATTAATCTTATTGTAATTTGAAATTTCAAAAAAATCTTGACCCTCAGGATAAGGCCTCTTGAACAGATTATACTTGATTTCTAATGCACCTTCTAAAAATCTTTTTGAACTTCTGTTTTGGGGGAACTTATTTTAATAAGAAGAGATATTTTTCCATCTAAAAATATTTTAAAACTGAGTTATCACTCTCTAGAAGATTTTCTCTCTCTAGGTCAAAACTGGTAGAAACAAGATCTTTTATATTTTTGAAGAGGGATTTGACTACAGGGGAAGATACTAGATATCCTGAGAGGCTGGGGAGGAATCTTACATTCTACCCCACTTAAAAAACGCAAGATGTCCTCATCTCGCAGGTGGAGTATGATCTCTTTCATCATCATCTTCTTCTTCTTCAATCACTTCCAGCGTTACTGCCTTGGAAGTGGACGGCCGATTTGGGAACAACTCTCTTTGACTTCCCCTATTCTGAGGTGGAGGTCTTGCATTACTTTGGATTGAAACTGCAGGTTGGATAGAGGGTGGATAGAGGGTCTACCTCTGGGATTTTCCTGATTTTGGCATATAGAATCCTGATTACCCTGGACGGAAGGGCGGGAGTCTGGAATCTTGATCCCTGATTTTCTTGCCCTGAAAACCTTGATCCAAAAGCAGTTGGGCAATCCATACTGCGATGGCCAAATCCTTGATAGTTATAGCATTTCACTCTCTTGTTCAAGGGTGGAACTTCTGAAGTTGAAATCCAGGGGATTAGGCAGGGTCCCACACTTGGGGCCTCGTCCATGGATATCCGGACAAGAGACTAATCCATCGGTTTTTCCAAAACCGAACCCGAAAAAACTTCCTTTACCCAGAAAGCACGGATGATTCCACCAAGATAACTTTTCCCTAACGTAGTCAAAAGCCTTAACTAATTGAGCTCATCTGACCGAACCCGTAAGTCCCAATCAGGGAAAAAGACTGTACTTGGATCATAGAGATCAACGCTTTTTTCCCATCGAGAGGCACAGCCGTTGATTCCTTTTTCCATGGTACAATTTTTGTCTGGGATTTACTTCATCTATCGAACTAAATAGAAATTGAGTCTCGATTTATGGATCCATCAGTCCAGTCTAACCCCATCCAGTCCCATGGGTTAGCCAACCGCCCAACCACTGTAGTGATAGGATCCAATTAGGAATTTGGTTAGGTTTTATCCTGGGTACCAGGGAAAAGAGTTCCCAGCCGAATGTTTATGCAAAAATAAAACTAGTCACACTACTTACACACCCAATATGAAATTACCTTTTTCTCAGCATCAGCTATCTTAAAACAATCCTTTAATGAAACCATTGTGTCACTGATCACAATCCTCAAAATCTCTGGTTGAATCCTTATTTCCAATCATTCCTTCATCGGTGTACTTATGGCATCATTGGCAACCAGAACGCTCACCACCTGTTCACTCAGGGGCCTTTTCAATAAGTCCTAGCTCCTCATAGTACCCGGCAATATAATCATTTATAAAAATCAAGATGGAGTCTCCGTTGAAGATCAGCAAGATCATACAACAGATCCATATAAAAGAGCCATGGACTCATCCGTTTTGAGAGGACCAGCAAGGTCAATCCACCAGATCCATGCCCGGTTTCAGAAAACAACTCTTACTCCTTATTCCAATATCTTCCACGACGCACGTGTGGGTATCTTCGGCAACCCAGAGCCCGAGCACCGTATGGTCAGCACCCTCTAGGATCCTTCGCAGGTCACCCAGCGCTTCACTCATAGGCCGCTTCCTTGGTCCCTCATCCACTGTACTGGAAGCTCACCATTTATATCGAACCACCGAGGCTCGTCTCACAAGACCTCGACCGACCTTGCTATGCGAGACGTCCTCCATTGACTCTCCGTCTCATCAGTAGTTGCAACTTTATCAGTTAGGTCTCCACGACCTTAAGCACAAGACGGTCAAAATGCTACCCTAGCATTCTTGACATAAAACAGTCATTTACAAACAAGTCACAATTACAGTTTCTATAATGAACTCTCGTCTTTCCACATTATCCCTTATCAGTCCACATTACTTATCCCACATTCAATTCATATGTGTACTCATTCTCATCCAATCACATCATTTTCCATCTCATCACATCAGATTCATTCACATCACATATCATTTATTCACATCCCGATTCACATGTCATCACATCTCATCCATTCACTCATATCGACGTCTCATCATTTCTCATACACATTCGCATTCATTATTCCCCATACACATCCACATTCGTACATCCACATCCATACATTCAATTCCACGTCCGCATTCATACATACACATCCATATCCACATCCATACATCCACATCCACATTCATACATCCACATCCACAATCATACATCCATATTCACATTCCACATTCATACATCCATATCCACATTCCACATTCATACATCCACATCCACATTCACATATCCACATCCACATCTACATTCACATATCCACATCCACATCTACATTCATACATCCACATCCACATCCACATCCATACATCCATATCCACATCCACATCTACATTCATACATCCACATCCACATCCACATTCCACATTCATACATCCACATCCACATCTACATTCATACATCCACATCCACATCCACATCCACATCCACATCCACATCCACATCCACATTCACATCCATACATCCATATCCACATTCACATCCATACATCCATATCCACATTCCACATTCATACATCCATATCCACATCCACATCTACATTCATACATCCACATCCACATCCACATTCATACATCCACATCCATATCCACATTCCACATTCATACATCCATATCCACATTCCACATTTCACATTCATACATCCACATCTACATTCATACATCCACATTCACATCCTCATTCATACATCTACACATCCATTTCCACGTCCACATTCATACATCCACATCCACATCCACATTCACATATCCACATCCACATCTACATTCATACATCCTTATCCACATCCACATCCTCATTCATACATCTACACATTCATTTTCACATCCACATCCACATCCACATTCATACATCCACATCCATATCCACATTCACATCCATACATCCATATCCACATTCCACATTCATACATCCATATCCACATTCCATTTACATCTATCTGATTCCTATCACATCTTATCACATCTATTTAGAATGTAAAAGAATTCTAATTTTTTGATATAAAGATTCTTTACACATCTAATTAGGCATAAAGACAACTTTAGTGGGAATAACACTTTTATAAAAATCCTTTTATGCATCTATTTAGGCATAAGTTCAATTTTAAAGAAAATAACTTAAAATCATTTATGATGAAAATCACACTTTTAATATAGAAAAAATATCTTTTATGCATACAAATCATTTATGATGAAAATCACTCTTTTAATATAAAAGAATTTCTTTTATGCATCTAATTTGCATAGAATCATTTATGATTAAAATCACACCTTTAATTTAAAAAAATATCTTTTATGCATATGTTTATGCATACAATCATTTATGATGAAAATCACTCTTTTAATATAAAAGAATTTCTTTTATGCATCTAATTTATGCATAAAATCATTTATGATGAAAATCACACTTTTATAATCAGAATAACAATGTCAATATACTTCCTTCTATGCATAGAACTTAATTCTAAAGAAAGTAACACTTTTTTAATAAAATATTTTTAGTATGTATTTTCTTATACCTAGGATGAAAATTAACACTTTAAGAATACATATACGATGGGAATTACTCTTTTTGAATAAAAAATAAAACTTATTTTACACAATTTTAGAAAATTTTGCCATAACCTCCTTTGTATGGCTGATCATTTTTCAATTTTTAACTCTCTAAAATCAACTAGAATTTCACCAAGAGTATTTAAATCATTCTAATGTAAACAATTTCTACTTATTTAAGAAAAACATTATGAAAAACTTGATTCTAACCATTAATCATCTAGGATAAAGAATGGTTGGATTTACTAAAGAAGAGATGGGAATGCCTTTTTTCAATGAGGCATAACATCATAATCATTTTAGAGAAGACAAAAATCATAAAAACCATTAAAATTATGCATAAATGGGAATTTATGTAGTTCCTTACTACCATTCATCAATTAACTTCAATAGCATTAAAACGCCATTCCAATTAAGCTTCTCAAGCTTGAGAGGGGTTGAGAAGAGAGAAACATTAGAAATTATGGAAAAAGATCAAAATTCACACTTTACCTTACAAATTGCTTGATTCTTTGATCACGGTCGAGGCCCCCAACTAATCAATTGGTTTGGTATGTTGATGGATCCACCAATGGAGATTGAAGAAAGAGGGAAGCTCCAATTTATTCAATTTGGAGAGAATTTTAGAGAATAGTAAAAATTATCATTATTTCAGCATAATTTTGGTATAGTATAATTCTCCTATTTTTTAACAAAGGACTCAGGTTCTATTTATAGGAGAGGGAGGCTATAATTATCATTATTTCAGCATAATTCTGGCATAGTATAATTCTCTTATTTTTTTTACAAAGGACTCCCTCTCCTATTTATAGGAGAGGGAGGCTCTAACCAAGACCAACTGATTTTTAGAAATTTTCAGATTCAATTTGGTTGAATTTGGACTAGATTGCTCTTCTCATTGTACCCGGTGACATCGAAATATTCTTCCATTGATTCGATCCACTTCTCCACAGCCTCGCCCAAGTTTTTCCCTTCACCCTTGAAAGGTCCAGGCTGCGAACTATGAAGAGTTTTACGAACATCTAGGTCGAGCTCTTCTTCATCGAGTTGGGGGTTAACATTTCTACCACGACGACCTCGATCCATGTTCTTATCAATACGAAAATTCTTGTTACGTCTCTTTATTTATGATTCAATCCGAATTTTGATTCAACTGATTGCGGGGTTCTCTAAATAGGTCGGCTCCCCATAGAATCAAGGGATAAAGATACTCTTATAGAACACATTATCAGTTAACAATTCATTCAGAATATCTCATTCATATCTTTAACACAATAATGGTCCATCAGACTGAATTTTTCCATCTAAACAGTCCTCCATGGGGATTTCAATTTTTCAGATTTTTAATTTATCATCCCTTAACTTGATCCAGTGTGGACAAAAGTTAAGAGTAGCAATCTGCAGCACAATCCACTTTGTGCAATTACCTTGGCATGTATGCCTATTTTTAGTACTCATTGTAATATCTTTTATCAAATTGAAGTGTCGACATAATATAGTGGGTCCGCAAATCTTATAGGGCCGGTCACATTTTATTTTGCTCTTATTGCATGTCACTACTTTAAAAGGTAGTATTCAGTTGTTGCTGAGTAATTTGGCATATTATACAAGAACCAAACACATAGAAGTTCATTATCATTTCATTAGAGAGAAGGTGTTGGATGTTGATAAGTTGATTTGGCATATGTGAAGACCGAAGAACATATTGCCAACATCTTCACAAAGTCACTTGGGAAAGAGAAGTTCGAGTACTATATAGATAGACTTGGAGTACTAGAGATGGATATGATAAACTTGAGGGGGAGTGTTGAGGAGGTGTTGAGATAGCAAGTTCATCCGGATAGTGTCGATGTGATACATGTGTGATGTGCATTAGTGTGTGGATAATAATTGGCCATTCCCAAAGGCCAAGTGTGTGGACATTTTGGTGTTACATTAGTATATAATTGTTTGTTCATGTATGTACATTTTGGTGTTGCATTAGTATGGTGTGAACTTATCATTATGTGTGTGAATTTTTGGAAGATGGAGTGTCAGTGAATTTTTGGAAGATGGAGTGTGTGTGAAGGAGAATTAAAGTTGAAGTCATTAACGTTATTCCAGTTAAGAACATTATCATAGGGACTCGTCCCATTCATCCTCATTTTGCGGTTTCGCTCAGCTTATTACATTTCAACCAAATTTTAGGGATCATCATTTTTCAATCAGAATCCAAATCAACTCATCAGTTCTCAACCAGAATTTAAAAATCATATCAACCACATTCGAATTCATCATCTAGATAGTAATAATACTTATAATTTCAAGTCTTAGATTTACTCGTATATACTGCCAGTAAAGAGCTGCAGTTATACCCTCATTATATACGGGTAGTCATGGTTCTTGGAACTATAAGGTAAATACCATCATGTCTAAGTCTCAAGTAAGTCAGGGATTCCGTACAATTGCGGTACTTCCATCTGAAGACCCAATTACTAATTTTTGAATCTCAGTTTGAATATTAAATTATATGAATTTTATCACACAATTACAACTTTTTGTGCTTCTTGATAAATTTTTGACATATTTGGCTTCTCGGTTGATCCTCATTAACCAACTGTAAGATCCTTGTCCCCATCGCGCAACAAATTCAGGGGTGCTAGCAGCAGAAGTAGCACTTCTTGCGCGGGGCAGGGTCCCACACTCGGGGCCTCGCCCACGGATATCCAGACAAGAGACTAATCCATCAATTTTTCCAAAACTGAACCCGAAAAAACTTCCTTTACCCGAAAAGCACGGATGATTCCACCAGGATAACTTTTCCCTGACGTAGTCAAAAGCCTTAACTAACTGAGCTCATCTGACCAAACCCGTAAGTCCCATCGTCAGATCAGGAAAAAAGACTGTACTTGGATCATAGAGATCAACACTTTTTTCCCCATCGAGAGGCACAGCCGTTGATTCCTTGTTCCATGGAACAATTTTTGTTTGGGATTTACTTCATCTATCGAACTAAACAGAAATTGAGTTTCGATTTACAGATCCATCAGTCCAGCCTAACCCCATCCAGTCCCATGGGTTAGCCAACCGCCCAACCACTGTAGTGATAGGATCCAATTAGGAATTTGGTTAGGTTTTGTCCCGGGTACCAGGGAAAAGAGTTCCCAGGCCCCCTAGCCTGATGTTCATGCAAACATAAAACTAGTCACACCACTTACACACCCAATATGAAATTGCCTTTTTCTCAGCATCAACTATCTTAAAATAATCCTTAAATGAAACCATTTTGTCACTGATCACAATCCTAAAAATCTCTGGTTGAATCCTTATTTCCAATCATTCCTTCATCGGTGTACTTATGGCATCATTGGCAACCAGAACGCTCACCACCTGTTCACTCAGGGGCCTTTTCAATAAATCCTAGCTCCTCATAGTACCCGACAATATAATCATTTATAAAAATCAAGATGGAGTCTCTGTTGAAGATCAACAAGATCATACAACAGATCCATATAAAAGAGCCATGGACTCATCCGTTTTGAGAGGACCAACAAGGTCAATCCACCAGATCCATGCTCGGTTTCAGAAAACAACTCTTACTCCTTATTTCAATATCTTCCACGACGCACGTGTGGGTATCTTCGGTGACCCAGAGCCCAAGCACCGTATGGTCAGCACCCTCTAGGATCCTTCGCAGGTCACTCATAGGTTGCTTCCTTGGTCCCTCATCCACCGTACCGGAAGCTCACCATTTATATCGAACCGAGGCTCGTCAAGACGTCGACCTTGCTATGCCAGACGTCCTCCATTGACTGTCCGTCAGTAGTTGCAACTTTATCAGTTAGGTCTCCATGACGTTAATCACAAGACGGTCAAAATGCTACCCCAACATTCTTGACATAAAACAATCATTTACAAACAAGTCACAATTACAGTTTCTATAATGAACTCTCGTCTTTCCACATTATTCCTTATCAATCCACATTACTTATCCCACATTCAATTCATATGTGTACTCATTCTCATCCAATCACATCATTTTCCATCTCATCACATCAGATTCATTCACATCACATATCATTTATTCACATCCCAATTCACATGTCATCACATCTCATCCATTCACTCATATCGACGTCTTATCATTTCTCATACTCATTCGCATTCATTATTCCCCATACACATCCACATTAGTACATCCACATCCATACATTCAATTCCACATCCGCATTCATACATACACATCCATATCCATATCCATACATCTACATCCACATTCCACATTCATACATCCATATCCACATTCCACATTCATACATCCACATCCACATTCACATATCCACATCCACATCCACATTCACATCCATACATCCATATCCACATTCCACATTCACACATCCATATCCACATTCCACATTCATACATCCACATCCACATCTACATTCATACATCCACATCCACATCCACATTCACATCCATACATCCATATCCACATTCACATCCATACATCCATATCCACATTCCACATTCATACATCCATATCCACATTCCACATTCATACATCCACATCCACATCCACATCCACATCCACATCCACATCCACATCTACATTCATACATCTACACATCCATTTTCACGTCCACATTCATACATCCACATCCACATCCACATCCACATCCACATTTACATATCCACATCCACATCTACATTCATGCATCCACATCCACATCCACATCCTCATTCATACATCTACACATTCATTTTCACATCCACATCCACATCCACATTCATACATCCACATCCATATCCACATTCACATCCATACATCCATATCCACATTCCACATTCATACATCCATATCCACATTCCATTTACATCTATCTGATTCCTATCACATCTTATCACATCTATTTAGAATGTACACATGCTTCGGTTGCCCCCTAGAGCTTGTGGAACACCTTTCATTAACGAGGCAATCCAATCCTCTACAAGAATTCCTTTTCACTTATAGAAAGCCCTCACCATATTACCCACAAGCTAATGGCCAAGCTGAAAGCACTAACAAAGTTTTGTGTGCCATTATAACCAAAATTGTTGAGGCCAGCCTGCAATGATTGGAAACAAAAGTTATCTGCAGCACTCTGGGCCTATAGAAACTTCTATAAGACAGCTACCAATGCTACACACTTCAGTTTGGCCTATGGTATGGAAGTGCTTATGCCTATGGAGTTCTTGGTCCCAAGCTTACGCATCATTGTACAAGAGAAACTCATAGGAAATGTCTTAGGCTATCCCCTTTCAACCTTGAAAAGCTTGACGAAACATGCCTTCTAGCGGTATATAGCATGATTATCGAGAAGCTCAGGCATAAACAATGGTTCGACGACCAGCTTAGAGATAAGAAAATGAACGAGGGCAACATGGTCGTCCTATTCAACACAAAAACACACAATTCAAGATCAGAGGCTTAGGACCCTTCCTAGTAGTCATTGAGATAACCTCACAACGTGCTGTGCACATAGAGACACTTAATGGTGTTAAAATGGTGGGATATTTCAATGGTAGCAAGTTAAAATGCTACTATGGCCCACTAACAGAAACTACCCTAAGGGCCATTCACGACAAGAAACAAAGAAAAAAGGACCATGAAGAAATGAAACAAGCCTCCTAACAAGAGGCTAAAGCGAGGCAAGCCACAATTAAACATAAATATATTGCAGTTAATATGGCCCAAGTGGTAGACCTCAAAGAGGAAGAATGGGAGGTGAAGCTTGCTCGATTGTGGTTAGGAATGCACACCCCGATGAGCTTCACTTAAACATTAGCTCTTGTAGACATAGGGGCTAATTACACTTTGATGTCTCACAAAACATCGCGTTCCCTAGGGGAACCTTCACTAAAAGATACTCTTTCCACAGTCACAACAGTGGTATCTCAAGCAGTTCACTACTTAGGCACAGTCACACTTTTGTTCCACATTGGAAAAAAACCCTTGGAAGAGAAGTTCTATGTGATGCCTACAGGAACAATGCACAAAGAGATACTCCTTGTTGTTGGAAGGGGTTAGATGGGACACAACATCGATTGGGATGCAAGGACGACTACCCTATAGCTCGCCTCCAGCCAAGTTACTCTCCTCATGATGGACGAAGAGCTTATACACTCGCTGCTTCCCCATGCCAAGAAGTCATGCCTCCACTCACCACCATCATCCTATCCTCACATCCCCACAAATCCATTGCACTTAAGAAGAGGCCGCTCATCACCCCGAACACCCCACTACCTCTCACATCCTCTCCACCACCCCACTCGGCAAGCCCACTCCCACATCTTAAAAACCACACAAGCTACTGACCCACCACAGAAAACTAACCACACTAACACTTCTAACGTCACTAACCACAGAAATGATGGGGGGCCAGAGTGTTTTTGTGAGGCTTTTTCTTCCCTTTCTCTTGGGCAGTCTTTGTGGAAACCTAAAGTGGGCTCATTTCCTCACTTTCAGCTTTCAGCCTAATAGAAATCTTGTAATTTTTTTTCTCAAGATTATCCTTTCTTCCATCCTCTCACCCATGGCCAATATACCTCGGATTCCTCCATGGAGGTACTCCACCACCCCACCCTCAGGAAGAAGTGCCCGGCGGGGGATGCTTCGAGGAATACGGGCGCCACCTAACTCAGCTTTTAGATTTGGGGGAGTCGTTGATGAAGTAGGTCAATGGCCATATAGTGCACTCCCTAATGAAGGACAATCATAAAGTGGAGCACAAACTACTTTATTTCGCCAGGCCACGCTATAGGGCGTTTCAGCTAAACTTGCAGCAGCAACAACAGTCGTAACATGCCTAGAGTAGCTGGGGCTCGGAGGACCATGGAGCCGTGGGGGCCAGACATTTACAACTTATATTTCATAGAGACTTATGATGCCAACCAACAAATAGGAGAGGTGCTGGGAAATGAGGGGAAGAGGCAAACAATGTATCTCAGTGTGGACCTCATAAGAGATGCCCTCCAGCTCTCCCGACTCAACCAACCTTATGTGAGGCTTTTCAATGCCCTGAAGGTTACAAAAGGCACTTACAGAGAAACCACCACAAAAGATGACGTGGAATGGGCTAACATCACCTAGGAGGAGCTGGTGATGAGGGCACTTGCATTTCTTTTGATCACTAGGTGGACCAATAGGTTTAGCCGCCTGCAGCCTCTGTCCACATTAGCCACCTACAACTTATATTTCATAGAGACTTATGATGCCAACCAACAAATAGGAGAGGTGCTGGGAAATGAGGGGAAGAGGCAAACAATGTATCTCAGTGTGGACCTCATAAGAGATGCCCTCCAGCTCTCCCGACTCAACCAACCTTATGTGAGGCTTTTCAATGCCCTGAAGGTTACAAAAGGCACTTACAGAGAAACCACCACAAAAGATGACATGGAATGGGCTAACATCACCTAGGAGAAGCTGGTGATGAGGGCACTTGCATTTCTTTTGATCACCAGGTGGACCAATAGGTTTAGCCGCCTGCAGCCTCTGTCCACATTAGCCCGAGTACACCAAGTGTCACGTAGGCTGTAATGCCTGTGACCGACGGCAGACCGGATGGCTATATCCGGGGTTCAGTGGGAGAGGACGCCCATGCGGAGTCATGGGCGGCCAGGCTAGTGTGGACGGCAGGCCACACACTATATAGCCTGGGGGATGAGGGGAAATCCTCATTCTTCCTCTATGGCTGGGTGGTGAGCCAGAGGCCGTCCCCTCTTGTGGTAATGCCCGTAGCGGCGTTACTAGAATGTAACACTTTGGATGTTAAGCACAACACAACACTGCGGTTGTTTAGTACGTCCTGATCCAAGAGATCATCTCATGATTCTAGGACCATACAAGTAGTGTCAGTATATCACTAAGCCTCAAAACGGACTACGCTACAACATAATTGCTACTGCGTGTGGCTACGCACCCGCGATCCAAAGATAACTCGATGTCGATGTTGTGTTGTGTAGCCACACACACACACGGTATCTATGGCAATAACGGTGTTGCGGGTGGCTATGCACTCACGACATGTATGTCAATGACCCTATCAACTGCCCTCCTTCGTGTGTGTAGCTCCGCACACATGAATAATCACCTATGGACTCGCTTGTATCCTTTTGGATGTCCACGGGCACGCCTACGGGCACACCAATGTACAATGTGGAGAGTGCAAACCTCACGCTGTTGCTGTGTTGCAAACCGCGTTCTCTTTGTGGGATCCTTGGCTTTGGAGGTGTCACGTAGGCTGTAATGCCTGTGGTGACTGACGGCAGACCGGATGGCTATATCCGGGGTTCAGTGGGAGAGGACGCCCATGCGGAGTCATGGGCGGCCAGGCTAGTGTGGACGGCAGGCCACACACTATATAGCCTGGGGATGAGGGGCAATCCTCATTCTTCCTCTATGGCTGGGTGGTGAGCCAGAGGCCGTCCCCTCTTGTGGTAATGCCCGTAGCGGCATTACTGGAATGTAACACCAAGGGATGCCAGTGAATTGGGAAGAATATCTATACAAAGAGTTGCATGTAGTCTGCTCCAATCCCCAGGGAAAGCTCGCAGTCTCACAACACTCCTAACCAAAGTCCTCTACCATGCTACAGGGTGAGAGGAGCTTCCCAAGGCCATCCAACTCAGTGGGCCGGATGCTGTACCCATTTCTATGCCTCCACCCCAACCTCTCCACAACCACCACCGACAAAGTGCTATCACCCCGAACCAAAAAGCAAAGAGCCTATTCCCCCACAGCCTAGCCAAGGCCCTACCCCAGAAGAGCAGGAGGCTGCAGACGCAAAACAAAAGGCTGCTGAGGAGGAGGCACAGAAACAAGATTTCCTTGAGCAGAATCCTTTTGAAACCTCGCCCCTAGAAGGCTCATCAAATTTCCATCCTCACTAGTCATATCCTCACTCTAGTCAGAAGCGGGACCATCCTCTCCTCATTCCTCCCATTTCAACACTGGAAACTCTCTATCACTTAGGCAAGAATAGGAAGCTTTAGATCTAGTGAAGCGTATGCGGAAAGTGTGCATGTTGCGCATGGGACAGACCTGAACTTTGCCCTAGGTTTCTCTCATATGGCCCACAAGCTCATCACACAAATGACTTACTGTCTTTACCGCCATCAGGAGGTTGCAACAATAGCCCAGTGAGAAATGTTGCTGGTGCGCGAAAGCTCAGGAGCAGTAGACTTCTGAAGATTTGTACACCACTAACCTCAACAACCTCCAACTCCAAACAATGATGAGAAGGAGCAGAAACTCATATAGGCCATCTCCACAATCTCTGAGCTCCAGCATTAGCTCCAGCAAGCATAGGAAACCACACAAAGGGCCTACAATGACCTCTCTCTAGCCCAAGCGGCCAATGATTCCTAGCAATGAGCTACTGCTGTAGAGGAGGCCCTCAGCAAAGCA